>NC_048570.1:84542067-84544567 GCF_013265735.2 Oncorhynchus mykiss
GGTAAATTCTATTGATTGGACATGATTTGGAAAGGCACACACTCATCTATATAAGGTCCCACAGTTGACAGTGTATGTCAGAGCAAAAACCAAGCCTTGAGGTGGAAGGAATTGTCCGTAGAGCTCAGAGACAGGTTTGTGTCGAGGTACAGATCTGGGGAAGGGTAGAAAAAAATGTTTGCAGCATTGAAGGGCCCCAAGAACACAGTGGCCTCCATCATTCTTAAATGGAAGAGGTTTGGAACCACCAAGACTCTTCCTAGAGCTGGCCACCCGGCCAAACTGAGTAATGGGGGAGATAGGCATTGGTCAGGGAGGTGACCAAGAACCCAATGGTCATTCTGACAGAGCTCCAGAGTTCCTTTGTGGGAGAATGGGAGAACCTTCCAGAAGGACAACCCTCTCTTCAGCACTCCACCAATCAGGCATTTATGATAGAGTGCCCAGAGAGAAGCCACTCCTCAGTAAAAGGCACATGACGGCAGGCTTGGGGTTTGCCAAAAGGCAGTTAAAGGACTCTCAGACTGGTCTGATGAAACCAAGATTGAACTCTTTAGCCTGAATGCCAAGCATCACATCTGGAGGAAACCAGGTATCGCTCATCACCTGGCCAATACCATCCCTATAGCAGCATCATGCTGTGGGGATGTTTTTCAGCAGTAGGGACTGGGAGACGAGTCAGGATCAAGAAAAATATGAATGGAGCAAGGTACAGAGAGATTCTTGATGAAAACCTGCTCCAGAGCGCTCAGTACCTCAGACTTTGGCAAAGGTTCACCTTCCAACAGGACAACGACCCTAAGCTCACAGCCAAGACAACACAGGAGTGGCTTCGGGACAAGCTTCTGAATATCCTTGATTCGCCCAGCCAGAGCCCGGACTTGAACCCTATCTAACATGTCTGGAGACACCTGAAAATAGCTGTGCAGCGACACTCACCATCCAACCTGACAGAGCTTGAGAGGATCTGCAGAGAAGAATGGGAGAAACTCCCCAAATACAGGTGTGCCACGCTTGCAGTGTCATACCCAAGAAGACTCAAGGTTGTTATCGCTGCCAAAGGGTCTGAGTAAAGAGTCTGAATACTTATGTAAATGTGATATTTAAGTTTTTTATTTGTTATACATTTGCACAAAAAAATAATCTAAAAACCAGTTTTTGTTTTGTCATTATGGGGTATTATGTGTAGATTGATGATGAAAAACAACGATTTAATACATTTTAGAATAAGGCTGTAACGCAACAAAATGTGGAAAAAGTGAAGGGGTCTGAATACTTTCTGAATGCACTGTATATCCCTGAATCAGCAAATGTAGCCTTATTGACCTCTAAAAAGACTACATCATGTACGTCGACATGTGATGTTGTTAGACATTTTTGGACAAAGGTGACATTTCCTTTAAAAAAATGTGTGAGATCATTTAGCTGCAGCAGGTGGTGTTGCTACATACTGTACATTTTGGTAGATGACCAGTCACCCTTTAAAATAAGACCCCCCAAATAATTCACAACAAATAACCCACAACAAATGTGTGAAGTAGAGCTCGTTAGAAGCTCATGTATCATGAGCTCAAAGTAGGAGTGCTGATCTAGGATCAGGTACACCCTGTCCGTATTACTTGTGATCTAAAAGGCAAAGACTGATCCTAAATCAGCAGTACTGAGACTCTTGATTCACCATCACCATTTCCCTGGTGTTTAGGAAAAGGTTTTACTGTCCACCATCACCATTTATTTGGTGTTTAGGAAAAGGTTTGCTGACAACCCCCCACAGAGCAATCCTCTGATTGACCTCCCTGATAGACTGTGGGGATGATGTGTGAAAACAGGACAACATCTTTCCTTCTCTCATTTCCTCCCTCCCTCTCTCATTTTCTCTTTATCTTGTTTCATTTTCTGAGACAGGCTCAATTGCTCTAAAGTGTTCTTTGCTGGAGCGTGTTGGTGTCTCTCTGTGTGTGTGTGACAGACAGCAAGAGAGACAGGTACACACACACACACACAGAGAAAGAGAGACTAGTAGAGAGCGAGGGAATGTAGCAGAGTGAAAACCGGTTAAGATGTTAGTGGCCGACTGTCTAAGACACCTCAGAGCTATTTGCATGGGATGAATTTGAAATACCTACAGACCTACAGTGGTGTGTATTCATGAGTGCCAAGGGAAGCCAGGCTTCCCCCCCAAACTCTACCAAGAACATCCTAAATAACCTCTCTTTAGTCTCTCTGTGTTTCATACTTTTGATTCAACAACATTGGTTATAATATGGCTTTTTCTTCTGGATTGACTTCTCTGCTCATTTGACCCACGTATCTTAATTTGCTCTATCTGTTGTCGCAGAGAAATTTCCAATTTGGCATTGCAAATTGTAGTGTTTTCAAAAATGTAAAAGGCTTCTAAAGTTTGTTGCTTCCACCTTAAAATGTCAGACTTGATGACTTGAATAAAATGTCTAATAATTATAATCCACTTTGCTGCAGGATTTATTTTCCTGCTGTGAGA
>NC_048570.1:84549567-84557067 GCF_013265735.2 Oncorhynchus mykiss
CAAGTCAATCAAATAATGTCTGGAAGGAAACTAGAGGTCATTTATTCAAGGAAGTGTGTGAGTTGGGCGGAGGGATATATTGTACAATGATTGTGTGTATGTATGAGTGAGACTGTGTGTGGGTGGGTGTGTGAGTGAGTGAGTGTGAGTGTGTGTGTATCAGTGAGTGTGTGCATGCGTGTGTGTGTGTGTGTGTGTGTGTGTGTGTGTGTGTGTGTGTGTGTGTGTGTGTGTGTGTGTGTCAGTGTATGTGTGTGTGTGTGTGTGTGTGTGTGTGTGTGTGTGTGTGTGTGTGTGTGTGTGTGTGTGTCAGTGTGTGTGTGTGTGTGTGTGTGTGTGTGTCAGTGTATGTATGTGTATGTATGTGTGTGTGTGTGTGTGTGTGTGTGTGTGTGTGTGTGTGTGTGTGTGTCAGTGTATGTGTCCAATCTGAAAGTGGAAAACTGGACCCTTAAGGCCAGTGAACTGAGGCACATTTTCCACTCTCATAATATTGCTATGCTCCACTTAGTAACCTAGAGAGTGTGTGTGTGTGAGTAAGTGTGTGTGTTTGTGTGTGTGTGTGTGTGTGGGTCTCACCTGAGGAACTTCTCCAGGTCGTCACGGCTGCAGGGGGACCATGACAGGTCGCTGGGGTTACGGCCCTTCACCCATTCGCCAGACATGATGTGGGAGTGGCCTGTACAGGTAGCATGGTCGTCATCGTGGCTCATCCCCATGCTGGAGAGAAAATCACACACACACACCATTACATAATAGAGAAACACACCATTATATACCATATAGACACACACACCCTTAAATACCACATAGATACACACACACCATTATATACCATATATACACACACACTCTTAAATACCACATAGACACACACACACCATTATATACCATTTAGACACACACCATTACATACCATACAGACACACATACCATACAGACACACACACCATTATATACCATACACACACCATTATATACCTTGCACACACACACACACACGCACACACGCACACACACACACACCATTATATATCATATAGACACACACACCATTATTTACTCATACACTACTGGAATATGCTCATGTCTCCCAGGCACACACACACACACACACACACACACACACACACACACACACACACACACACACACACACACACACACACACACACACACACACACACACACACAGGTATATCTTACAATTGATTCACATTTAAAATCGTATTTATCCTAACCCCTAACCCTAACCCTAATATAGGAGAAACCAGTTACACCTTCTTGACACGCCTCAAACAACACCTCCACACAACTGAAACAAACACACTACAAACATACTTATCAATTTATGGAAAATTATATTGATTAACTCTTTGGTCGTTTCACATTTAACTTACTTACTAATGGCACTGCCTACTCCAGATGACTCGTTTTTGAAATCATATGAACAAAAAATATGTCATTTTATTTGGAATGCTAAGCCAGACTAAATGAAATGTGCCTATTTATATAATGACTATGAGTTTGGGGGCAAAGAGGATGAAATATTAAAGCTTTAAACCTCTCACTAAAAGCTTCACTAATACAGAAATGATACTTAAACCCAAAATGGTTCTCCAGTAGATTATTAAGAAAGGCTCGTCCTTTATTCAAAAATGGCCTTTTTGTTTTTATACAGATCACAACTTCTCATTTCCGACTGATTGAAAATGACATGTTGTTTAAAGTATTGCCCTTTCTTAAACAAGCCATACAAAGCTGGTTACAATTTCAGTTTTATCCTCAAGACAAGATAGAACAAATATTACAACAAATGTTATGGTTAAACTCAAATATACTGATTAATAAATAAACATTCTTTATAGATTTTCTTTTAAATGGTATTATATTTATTAATGATATTATGAATATAAACGGTGGAGTTATGTCACATATTTAGCTATTGAAAATATATGGGAATATCTGCTCAATCCAAACTTACAACCAAATGGATGCAGTACTACCACACAAATGGAGGAGGCAAGTGGAAAAAGGAGAAGGAAGGGAACTTGTTTGCCTGCCATATATTAAAGGTACAAATTGGCTGAAAGGAACTGCATAAATAGAGGACAAAAATGTTGACAGCTGCGCCATACAGGTTGCAAAATAAATGGGAAGAGATTTTCGATGTACCAATTCCATGACACATGGTTTATGAACTGGTACAAGAAACTGTACTTGATTCAACACTTAGAGTTTTTAAATTTAAGTTTTCATATAAAATTCTTGCCACCAACAGAATGCTATATATAGGGGGCATACAACAATCTCAGCTCTGTAAATTTTGCCTGCGAAGAGAGAGAATTAATAGATAATTTACTCTGGTATTGCCCCTATGTAGCTTGTTTCTGGTCACAGGTTCAGGAATGGTTAAAAAATCACAACATGCACTTAAAATGAACCTTACAAATAGCAGTGTTGGGCGATTTGGAAAGCCATAGTTAGTCAATAAATAATATAATAATACTCGTAGGAAAGGTTTTCATCTTTAGCTCACAATCTGTGGATAATATACGAAACAAGCTACATAAATATGTGTATGCAACCAATATAATTTGATTTGATTTGATGGATCCCTCAGGCAAATACCCTCCCGATGTTTTCCCATATTCTCCAGACTGACTTGCTATATACAGACACAACAGAACGTTGCAATAGGCCCAACGTGTTCCCATATTCTCCAGACTGACTTGCTATATACAGACACCACAGAACGTTGCAATAGGCCCAACGTGTTCCCATATTCTCCAGACTGACTTGCTATATACAGACACAACAGAACGTTGCAATAGGCCCAACGTGTTCCCATATTCTCCAGACTGACTTGCTATATACAGACACAACAGAACGTTGCAATAGGCCCAACGTTTTCCCATATTCTCCAGACTGACTTGCTATATACAGACACCACAGAACGTTGCAATAGGCCCAACGTGTTCCCATATTCTCCAGACTGACTTGCTATATACAGACACAACAGAACGTTGCAATAGGCCCAACGTTTTCCCATATTCTCCAGACTGACTTGCTATATACAGACACAACAGAACGTTGCAATAGGCTCAATGTTTTCCCATATTCTCCAGACTGACTTGCTATATACAGACACCACAGAACGTTGCAATAGGCCCAACGTTTTCCCATATTCTCCAGACTGACTTGCTATATACAGACACAACAGAACGTTGCAATAGGCTCAATGTTTTCCCATATTCTCCAGACTGACTTGCTATATACAGACACCACAGAACGTTGCAATAGGCCCAACGTTTTCCCATATTCTCCAGACTGACATGCTATATACAGACACCACAGAACGTTGCAATAGGCCCAACGTGTTCCCATATTCTCCAGACTGACATGCTATATACAGACACCACAGAACGTTGCAATAGGCTCAACGTTTTCCCATATTCTCCAGACTGACTTGCTATATACAGACACCACAGAACGTTGCAATAGGCCCAACGTGTTCCCATATTCTCCAGACTGACTTGCTATATACAGACACCACAGAACGTTGCAATAGGCTCAACGTTTTCCCATATTCTCCAGACTGACTTGCTATATACAGACACCACAGAACGTTGCAATAGGCCCAACGTGTTCCCATATTCTCCAGACTGACTTGCTATATACAGACACCACAGAACGTTGCAATAGGCTCAATGTTTTCCCATATTCTCCAGACTGACTTGCTATATACAGACACAACAGAACGTTGCAATAGGCCCAACGTTTTCCCATATTCTCCAGACTGACTTGCTATATACAGACACCACAGAACGTTGCAATAGGCCCAACGTTTTCCCATATTCTCCAGACTGACTTGCTATATACAGACACAACAGAACGTTGCAATAGGCCCAACGTGTTCCCATATTCTCCAGACTGACTTGCTATATACAGACACCACAGAACGTTGCAATAGGCCCAACGTTTTCCCATATTCTCCAGACTGACTTGCTATATACAGACACAACAGAACGTTGCAATAGGCCCAACGTTTTCCCATATTCTCCAGACTGACTTGCTATATACAGACACAACAGAACGTTGCAATAGGCCCAACGTGTTCCCATATTCTCCAGACTGACATGCTATATACAGACACCACAGAACGTTGCAATAGGCCCAACGTTTGGCACCAGCACAAACAGAAACCCTCTTAAAATTAAGACTAAACCTAACCCCTAAGGCAAAAAAAATGCCTTTTTACAAGTGAAGACCAGAAAAATGATCTCACTTCTCTGAGTTTTTTGTTGGTTTAGTATTCTTGTGAGGACTTTTGATACTCACAAGTATAGTACAACGTGTACACACATACACACCTTTAAATGCGGAAGACAAATTTCATTTGTACAACTGACTAGGTATCCCCCTTTCCCTTTGTATCTCTGGAACACATAACTAGACACACAACATACACTATTGCAACAGACAGTATAACATACTTTGAACACGTATACATTCCTCTACACAACTTGAGCCCATCCTAACACACCTGTTCATTGGCTAAGGTCAAGACCTCAGGGAAACTTCAACAGGAAAGAATATCTAGTGTACAGCTATACCACAGTAAGGATCTGTGTGCGTGCGTGTGTGTGTGAGTGTGTGCGTGCGTGTGTGAGTGCGTGTGTTTCCTCTAAAGTCGTGACCTACATTCTGCAAATGAAAAACAACAACCCGGCCTGAAATCCCAGTGGCGCCTCAGAAACTAACAAAAACCATTGAGTGGAATGACTGGACTCCCAATGCACAGCCGTTGTTCCTGGCTTTAATTAAACTATATACAATTACATATTGAGAGCCACATTCCTCCATGTCCTCTGCAACACCAATAAGAGATCAGCCACACTAAAACCAAGATGACCACAGCTGGTCTGGGTCTGTCCTGCTACTTTGCTGCTGCTGGATACAGTTTAGCATTTTCCCCACTAATGGTTAAGGTTAATTGGGGGATCCAAGATCTGTTCCTAGGGGAAACGTAACCCGAAGCACCACACTGGAGAACCGCAAACTGGGTTGGAGTGCAGTGCAATTGGCCAGTCCCAAATATGATCATTTTGTCTTTCTCCAGATCTTTGTAGGCTCTGGTTTAGTGCAAGCAAACACATGAGGGTTGTGTTCATTAGGCACAAAACTGAACACAACAAGTGTAGACTTTACCGTGAAAGGCTTACTTACAAGCCCTTAACCAACAGTGCAGTTCAAGAAGAAGAAAATTATTACCAAGTAGGATAAAATAAAAAGTAACACAATAAGAATAACAATACCGAGGCTATATACAGGGGGCACTGGTACCGAGTCAGTGTGCGGGGGTACAGGCTAGTTAAGGTTATCTGTACATGTAGGTGGGGACGAAGTGACTATGCATAGGTAACAAACAAACAGCGAGTAGCAGCAGTGTGCAAAAGGGGGGGGGTCAATGTAAATTGTCCAGTGGCGATTTTTATGAATTGTTTAGCAGTCTAATGGCTTGGGGATAGAAGCTGTTGAGGAGTAGCAGAGAAAACAGTCTATAACTTGGGTGACTGGAGTCTCTGACAATTATATGGGCTTTCCTCTGACTCCGCCTATTACATAGGCCCTGAGTGGCAGGAAGCTTGGCCCCAGTGATGTACTGGGCCGTTCGCATTACCATCTGTAGCATCGTACGGTCAGATGCCGAGCAGTTGCCATACCAGGCAGTGATGCAACCGGTCAGGATGCTCTCGATGGTGCAGCTGTAGAACCTTTTGAGGATCTGGGGACCCATGCCAAATCTTTTCAGTCTCCTGAGGGGGAAAAGGTTTTGTTGTGCCCTCTTCACTGCTGTCTTGGTATGTTTGGACCATGATCGTTTGTTTGTGATGTGGACACCAAGGAACTTAAAACTCTCGACCCTCTCCACTACAGCCCCGTCGATGTTAACGGGGGCCTGTTCAGCCCGCCTTTTCCTGTAGTCCACGATCAGCTTCTTTGTCTTGCTCACATTGAGGGAGAGGTTGTTGTCCTGGTACCACACTGCCAGTTCTCTGACCTCCTACCTATAGGTCGTCTCATCATTGTCGGTGATCAGGCCTACCACTGTTGTGTCGTCAGAAAACTTAATGATGGTGTTGGAGTCATGTTTGGCCACGCAGTCGTGGGTGAACAGGCAATACAGGAGGGGACTAAGTACACAGCCCTGAGGGGCCCCAGTCTTAGTAAAATCTTCTTAGAGCTAGGGTCTATTTTCCTGAATTTCCACCTGATTGATGTTTCCAAAGTAAACTGCCTGTTACTCAGGCCCAGAAGCCAGGATATGCAAAAATGGGTAGCATTGGATAGAAAACACTTTGCAGTTTCTAGAAATGTTAAAATGTCTGAGACTATAACACAGTTGATATGGGAGGCGAAATTCCAAAGAAAAAACAACCAGAGATCTTATAATGGAAAGCTATGGCTTCTATGTAATTCCAGCTCCCAGATTGCAATTCCTGTGGCTTCCACTATATGTCAACAGTCTTTGTTCAATGTTTCAGGCTTGTTTCTTCAAAAACGAGCAAGAATTATGAGACTCCCTGTTCAAAATCAGTCTGTTGGCGAGCGATGAAGAGGATGCGTGCTTACTAATTTTACTTTTCTATTGAACGTACTTCTTACCGTATGAAATATTATAGTTTATTTACATTTTAGGATTTAATAGAAACGTAGTTTGACTTGTTTGAACAAAATTTAGAGGTAGCTTTTTGGACTCCTTTGTCTGCATGTTGAATGATTGGATCACTGAAATCGATGGCGCCAATTAGACTTTTTTGGAAATAAAGAATAATTTTATCTAACAAAACGAGCATTCATGTTGTAGCTGGGACCCTTGGGATTGCAAACAGAGGAAGATTATCAAAACTAGGTGATTTATTTAATCGCTATTTGTAATGTAATTTATGAAGCCTGTGCTGGTTGAAAAATATGTTGATGTGGGGCGCGGTCCTCGAACAATCGCATAGTAAAGCCTATTGTAAATTGGACAACGCAGTTAGATTAACAAGAATCTAAGCTTTTAAACTATATAAGATACTTGTATGTTCATGAATGTTTTTCAAAATTACAATTATTTGTTTGAATTGCGCGCCCTCCAATTTCACCGGATGTTGTCGACTGGTGTCCCGCTAACGGGACGCCTATCCCTAAGGATCAGTGTGGCAGACGCGTTGTTGCCTACTCTTATCACCTGGGTGCGGTTTTGTTCACATCAGCTACCGAGTGCGTTATCACTCAGTCATCCAGAATAGCTGGTGCTCTTGTGCATGCTTCAGTGTTGCTTGCCTCGAAGCGAGCATAAAAGGCATTTAGCTCGTCTGGTAGGCTCGCGTCATTGGGCAGCTCGCGTCTGGGTTTCCCTTTGTAGTCTGTAATAGTTTTCAAGCCCTGCCACATCCGACGAGCGTCAGAGCTGGTGCAGTAGGATTCAATCTTAATCCTGTATTGACGCTT
>NC_048570.1:84562067-84592067 GCF_013265735.2 Oncorhynchus mykiss
TGCAAATAGACTATTGCCATAAATGGATCTGTGCCACTCACTTGAACTGGACTATGTTTACAGCATGAGCAGTGGTGAGTAGATGAGTTTGTTTTGAGATCATTGAACACCACACATTGGATGCTACTGTAGGCTGAACAACAGAACAGCTACTTCCATGTTTAAATGTTATGGAATGCATTTTCTCCATTGTTTTTGATGGTAGGCCTACATTGTGATCAAATTATTTATTTTTTTAAAAATGTATTTTACCTTTATTTAACCAGGCAAGTCAGTTAAGAACAAATTCTTATTTTCAATGACGGCCTGGGAACAGTTCAGGGGCAGAACGACAGATTTGTACCTTGTCAGCTCGGGGGTTTGAACTCACAACCTTCCGGTTACTAGTCCAACGCTCTAACCACTAGGCTACCCTGCCACAGTAGACTACTTGACCACTGTTAAAACTAACTCAAAGCGGGTACAGCCTCAGTGTTCACAGTAGATGCTCGCCGGAAATTGCACAGTATTTTGACAACGTTCAAGTTTGCGCTCAGCTGACCTGAGATTTGCTCAGTGACTAACATTTTTTGAGGGAACATTGACGAGGACTCTGGAAAGACAGTAATCACTGGTCTGACTGGTTCTGAGTTAATACAGTAACCACTGGTCTGACGTGACTGGATCTGAGTTAATACAGTAATCACTGGTCTGACTGGATCTGAGTTAATACAGTAATCACTGGTCTGACGTGACTGGATCTGAGTTAATACAGTAATCACTGGTCTGACGTGACTGGATCTGAGTTAATACAGTAATCACTGGTCTGACGTGACTGGATCTGAGTTAATACAGTAATCACTGGTCTGACGTGACTGGATCTGAGTTAATACAGTAATCACTGGTCTGACTGAATGGATCTGAGTTAATACAGTAATCACTGGTCTGACGTGACTGGATCTGAGTTAATACAGTAATCACTGGTCTGACGTGACTGGATCTGAGTTAATACAGTAATCACTGGTCTGACGTGACTGGATCTGAGTTAATACAGTAATCACTGGTCTGACGTGACTGGATCTGAGTTAATACAGTAATCACTGGTCTGACTGACTGGATCTGAGTTAATACACTAATCACTGGTCTGACTGGATCTGAGTTAATACAGTAATCACTGGTCTGACTGAATGGATCTGAGTTAATACAGTAATCACTGGTCTGACTGACTGGATCTGAGTTAATACAGTAATCACTGGTCTGACGTGACTGGATCTGAGTTAATACAGTAATCACTGGTCTGACGTGACTGGATCTGAGTTAATACAGTAATCACTGGTCTGACGTGACTGGATCTGAGTTAATACAGTAATCACTGGTCTGACGTGACTGGATCTGAGTTAATACAGTAATCACTGGTCTGACTGACTGGATCTGAGTTAATACAGTAATCACTGGTCTGACGTGACTGGATCTGAGTTAATACAGTAATCACTGGTCTGACGTGACTGGATCTGAGTTAATACAGTAATCACTGGTCTGACGTGACTGGATCTGAGTTAATACACTAATCACTGGTCTGACGTGACTGGATCTGAGTTAATACAGTAATCACTGGTCTGACTGACTGGATCTGAGTTAATACAGTAATCACTGGTCTGACGTGACTGGATCTGAGTTAATACATTAATCACTGGTCTGACGTGACTGGATCTGAGTTAATACAGTAATCACTGGTCTGACGTGACTGGATCTGAGTTAATACAGTAATCACTGGTCTGACGTGACTGGATCTGAGTTAATACAGTAATCACTGGTCTGACTGACTGGATCTGAGTTAATACAGTAATCACTGGTCTGACGTGACTGGATCTGAGTTAATACAGTAATCACTGGTCTGACGTGACTGGATCTGAGTTAATACAGTAATCACTGGTCTGACGTGACTGGATCTGAGTTAATACAGTAATCACTGGTCTGACGTGACTGGATCTGAGTTAATTCAGTAATCACTGGTCTGACTGACTGGATCTGAGTTAATACACTAATCACTGGTCTGACGTGACTGGATCTGAGTTAATACAGTAATCACTGGTCTGACTGACTGGATCTGAGTTAATACAGTAATCACTGGTCTGACGTGACTGGATCTGAGTTAATACAGTAATCACTGGTCTGACGTGACTGGATCTGAGTTAATACAGTAATCACTGGTCTGACGTGACTGGATCTGAGTTAATACAGT
The DNA here is from genome assembly GCF_013265735.2 of Oncorhynchus mykiss. Lineage (NCBI taxonomy): Eukaryota > Metazoa > Chordata > Actinopteri > Salmoniformes > Salmonidae > Oncorhynchus > Oncorhynchus mykiss. The sequence goes on from NC_048570.1 coordinate 84,564,289, forward strand.
AATCACTGGTCTGACGTGACTGGATCTGAGTTAATACAGTAATCACTGGTCTGACGTGACTGGATCTGAGTTAATACACTAATCACTGGTCTGACGTGACTGGATCTGAGTTAATACAGTAATCACTGGTCTGACGTGACTGGATCTGAGTTAATACAGTAACCACTGGTCTGACTGACTGGATCTGAGTTAATACAGTAATCACTGGTCTGACGTGACTGGATCTGAGTTAATACAGTAATCACTGGTCTGACGTGACTGGATCTGAGTTAATACAGTAATCACTGATCTGACTGACTGGATCTGAGTTAATACAGTAATCACTGGTCTGACGTGACTGGATCTGAGTTAATACAGTAATCACTGGTCTGACTGACTGGATCTGAGTTAATACAGTAATCACTGGTCTGACGTGACTGGATCTGAGTTAATACAGTAATCACTGGTCTGACTGACTGGATCTGAGTTAATACAGTAATCACTGGTCTGACTGACTGGATCTGAGTTAATACACTAATCACTGGTCTGACTGACTGGATCTGAGTTAATACAGTAATCACTGGTCTGACTGACTGGATCTGAGTTAATACACTAATCACTGGTCTGACGTGACTGGATCTGAGTTAATACAGTAATCACTGGTCTGACGTGACTGGATCTGAGTTAATACAGTAATCACTGGTCTGACTGACTGGATCTGAGTTAATACAGTAATCACTGGTCTGACGTGACTGGATCTGAGTTAATACACTAATCACTGGTCTGACTGACTGGATCTGAGTTAATACACTAATCACTGGTCTGACGTGACTGGATCTGAGTTAATACAGTAATCACTGGTCTGACGTGACTGGATCTGAGTTAATACAGTAATCACTGGTCTGACGTGACTGGATCTGAGTTAATACAGTAATCACTGGTCTGACGTGACTGGATCTGAGTTAATACAGTAATCACTGGTCTGACGTGACTGGATCTGAGTTAATACAGTAATCACTGGTCTGACTGACTGGATCTGAGTTAATACAGTAATCACTGGTCTGACGTGACTGGATCTGAGTTAATACAGTAATCACTGGTCTGACGTGACTGGATCTGAGTTAATACAGTAATCACTGGTCTGACGTGACTGGATCTGAGTTAATACAGTAATCACTGGTCTGACGTGACTGGATCTGAGTTAATACAGTAATCACTGGTCTGACGTGACTGGATCTGAGTTAATACAGTAATCACTGGTCTGACGTGACTGGATCTGAGTTAATACAGTAATCACTGGTCTGACGTGACTGGATCTGAGTTAATACAGTAATCACTGGTCTGACGTGACTGGATCTGAGTTAATACAGTAATCACTGGTCTGACGTGACTGGATCTGAGTTAATACAGTAATCACTGGTCTGACGTGACTGGATCTGAGTTAATACAGTAATCACTGGTCTGACGTGACTGGATCTGAGTTAATACAGTAATCACTGGTCTGACGTGACTGGATCTGAGTTAATACAGTAATCACTGGTCTGACGTGACTGGATCTGAGTTAATACAGTAATCACTGGTCTGACGTGACTGGATCTGAGTTAATACAGTAATCACTGGTCTGACGTGACTGGATCTGGATCAATATAGTAATTAGAGCAGAATGTGGAGACCGCTGTGGAGACCATTCTCACTTGTAAAAGACTCATGCCATAAACACAGATTTATTTCCCTCCCTCCTGTCCTTTATTTCTTTCTTCCAACCAGATGTTTCTCTCTCTCTCCCTCGCTCTTTCTCTCTCGCTCTTTATCTCTCTCTCTTTCTCATACCTGGGACATTTGTAATACTGACCCAATTTATCACAGCCTCTCTGAAGCAGTATTTTAGCCAACCATTCTCAAATGCAGTTGTCTGTCATTATACACGCATGACCATGCAAAACACACCCATGCATGCACAAATGCAAACACACACACACACTAGCATGTGTACGTACACAGGCACGCACATGTATACACACGCACGCACATGTATACACATAACACACTCACAGAGGAGTACGCACACGCAAACACACGCACACATACACACACACACACACACACACACACACACACACACACACACACACCACACACACACACAAAGGCACAGAAACACAAAACAATTGTTGTTAGCTAGAAAGACTTCTTCGGTCATGAAAAATGACTGGAAATGCATTGGACTTACTGAAACGGGCCAAACATATTGCTTTGCTCACTGTGCTGTTGTTCCATTCTTGACTGCACAGTGTTAGCAGTCCTGGGATCGTATCATTTAGGAGTATGTGGTAGAGTGTTAGCAGTCCTGGGATAGTATCATTTAGGAGTATGTGGTAGAGTGTTAGCAGTGCTGGGATAGTATCATTTAGGAGTATGTGGTAGAGTGTTAGCAGTCCTGTGATAGTATCATTTAGGAGTATGTGGTAGAGTGTTAGCAGCCCTGGGATAGTATCATTTAGGAGTATGTGGTAGAGTGTTAGCAGTCCTGGGATAGTATCATTTAGGAGTATGTGGTAGAGTGTTAGCAGTCCTGGGATCGTATCATTTAGGAGTATGTGCTGGAGTGTTAGCAGTCCTGGGATAGTATCATTTAGGAGTATGTGGTAGAGTGTTAGCAGTCCTGGGATCGTATCATTTAGGAGTATGTGGTAGAGTGTTAGCAGTCCTGGGATAGTATCATTTAGGAGTATGTGGTAGAGTGTTAGCAGTCCTGGGATAGTATCATTTAGGAGTATGTGGTAGAGTGTTAGTAGTCCTGGGATAGTATCATTTAGGAGTATGTGCTGGAGTGTTAGCAGTCCTGGGATAGTATCATTTAGGAGTATGTGGTAGAGTGTTAGCAGTCCTGGGATAGTATCATTTAGGAGTATGTGCTGGAGTGTTAGCAGTCCTGGGATAGTATCATTTAGGAGTATGTGGTAGAGTGTTAGCAGTCCTGGGATCGTATCATTTAGGAGTATGTGGTAGAGTGTTAGCAGCCCGGGGATAGTATCATTTAGGAGTATGTGGTAGAGTGTTAGCAGTCCTGGGATCGTATCATTTAGGAGTATGTGGTAGAGTGTTAGCAGTCCTGGGATAGTATCATTTAGGAGTATGTGGTAGAGTGTTAGCAGTCCTGGGATAGTATCATTTAGGAGTATGTGGTAGAGTGTTAGCAGTCCTGGGATAGTATCATTTAGGAGTATGTGGTAGAGTGTTAGCAGTCCTGGGATAGTATCATTTAGGAGTATGTGGTAGAGTGTTAGCAGTCCTGGGATAGTATCATTTAGGAGTATGTGCTGGAGTGTTAGCAGCCCTGGGATAGTATCATTTAGGAGTATGTGCTGGAGTGTTAGCAGTCCTGGGATAGTATCATTTAGGAGTATGTGCTGGAGTGTTAGCAGTCCTGGGATAGTATCATTTAGGAGTATGTGGTAGAGTGTTAGTAGTCCTGGGATAGTATCATTTAGGAGTATGTGCTGGAGTGTTAGCAGTCCTGGGATAGTATCATTTAGGAGTATGTGGTAGAGTGTTAGCAGCCCTGGGATAGTATCATTTAGGAGTATGTGGTAGAGTGTTAGCAGTCCTGGGATAGTATCATTTAGGAGTATGTGGTAGAGTGTTAGCAGGCATGGGATAGTATCATTTAGGAGTATGTGCTGGAGTGTTAGCAGTCCTGGGATAGTATCATTTAGGAGTATGTGGTAGAGTGTTAGCAGGCCTGGGGTAGTATCATTTAGGAGTATGTGCTGGAGTGTTAGCAGTGCTGGGATAGTATCATTTAGGAGTATGTGGTAGAGTGTTAGCAGTGCTGGGATAGTATCATTTAGGAGTATGTGGTAGAGTGTTAGCAGCCCTGGGATAGTATCATTTAGGAGTATGTGGTAGAGTGTTAGCAGTCCTGGGATCGTATCATTTAGGAGTATGTGGTAGAGTGTTAGCAGTCCTGGGATAGTATCATTTAGGAGTATGTGCTGGAGTGTTAGCAGGCCTGGGGTAGTATCATTTAGGAGTATGTGCTGGAGTGTTAGCAGTCCTGGGATAGTATCATTTAGGAGTATGTGTTAGCAGTCCTGGGATAGTATCATTTAGGAGTATGTGCTGGAGTGTTAGCAGCCCTGGGATAGTATCATTTAGGAGTATGTGCTGGAGTGTTAGCAGTCCTGGGATAGTATCATTTAGGAGTATGTGCTGGAGTGTTAGCAGTCCTGGGATAGTATCATTTAGGAGTATGTGCTGGAGTGTTAGCAGTCCTGGGATCGTATCATTTAGGAGTATGTGCTGGAGTGTTAGCAGCCCTGGGATAGTATCATTTAGGAGTATGTGGTAGAGTGTTAGCAGTCCTGGGATAGTATCATTTAGGAGTATGTGGTAGAGTGTTAGCAGCCCTGGGATAGTATCATTTAGGAGTATGTGGTAGAGTGTTAGCAGTCCTGGGATAGTATCATTTAGGAGTATGTGGTAGAGTGTTAGCAGCCCTGGGATAGTATCATTTAGGAGTATGTGGTAGAGTGTTAGCAGGCCTGGGATAGTATCATTTAGGAGTATGTGTTAGCAGTCCTGGGATAGTATAATTTAGGAGTATGTGGTAGAGTGTTAGCAGGCCTGGGATAGTATCATTTAGGAGTATGTGGTAGAGTGTTAGCAGGCCCGGGATAGTATCATTTAGGAGTATGTGGTAGAGTGTTAGCAGGCCCGGGATAGTATCATTTAGGAGTATGTGGTAGAGTGTTAGCAGGCCCGGGATAGTATCATTTAGGAGTATGTGGTAGAGTGTTAGCAGTCCTGGGATAGTATCATTTAGGAGTATGTGCTGGAGTGTTAGCAGCCCTGGGATAGTATCATTTAGGAGTATGTGCTGGAGTGTTAGCAGTCCTGGGATAGTATCATTTAGGAGTATGTGGTAGAGTGTTAGCAGCCCTGGTATAGTATCATTTAGGAGTATGTGCTGGAGTGTTAGCAGCCCTGGGATAGTATCATTTAGGAGTATGTGGTAGAGTGTTAGCAGTCCTGGGATAGTATCATTTAGGAGTATGTGCTGGAGTGTTAGCAGTGCTGGGATAGTATCATTTAGGAGTATGTGCTGGAGTGTTAGCAGTCCTGGGATAGTATCATTTAGGAGTATGTGCTGGAGTGTTAGCAGTCCTGGGATAGTATCATTTAGGAGTATGTGGTAGAGTGTTAGCAGTCCTGGGATAGTATCATTTAGGAGTATGTGGTAGAGTGTTAGCAGGCCTGGGATAGTATCATTTAGGAGTATGTGCTGGAGTGTTAGCAGTCCTGGGATAGTATCATTTAGGAGTATGTGCTGGAGTGTTAGCAGTCCTGGGATCGTATCATTTAGGAGTATGTGGTAGAGTGTTAGCAGTCCTGGGATAGTATCATTTAGGAGTATGTGGTAGAGTGTTAGCAGTCCTGGGATAGTATCATTTAGGAGTATGTGGTAGAGTGTTAGCAGTCCTGGGATAGTATCATTTAGGAGTATGTGCTGGAGTGTTAGCAGTCCTGGGATCGTATCATTTAGGAGTATGTGGTAGAGTGTTAGCAGTCCTGGGATAGTATCATTTAGGAGTATGTGGTAGAGTGTTAGCAGTCCTGGGATAGTATCATTTAGGAGTATGTGGTAGAGTGTTAGCAGTCCTGGGATAGTATCATTTAGGAGTATGTGCTGGAGTGTTAGCAGTCCTGGGATCGTATCATTTAGGAGTATGTGCTGGAGTGTTAGCAGTCCTGGGATAGTATCATTTAGGAGTATGTGCTGGAGTGTTAGAAGCCCTGGGATTGTATGTTCAACACAAAACCTCTTACATCAACAGTACACTTGTTATGCATACTTAAGGACCGTTATGTCATGTAATACATATTATGTAAACAGAAATTCTTTATGTAATAGAAATGCTTGTGCTAATTGCTTGAGGCTGGTCTAGTGGGTAACAACGCCTGCAGCACATATACAATTCCAGCATGGGTATGAATCATGTTCTAGTGGGTAACAACGCCTGCAGCACATATACAATGCCAGCATGGGTATGAATCCTGGTCTAGTGGGTAACGCCGCCTGCAGCACATACAGTATATAACCACAGCATGGGTATGAATCATGTTCTAGTGGGTAACAACGCCTGCAGCACATATACAATTCCAGCATGGGTATGAATTCTGGTCTAGTGGGTAACACCGCCTGCAGCACATATACAACTCCAGCATGGGTATGAATCCTGGTCTAGTGGGTAACAACGCCTGCAGCACATATACAATTCCAGCATGGGTATGAATTCTGGTCTAGTGGGTAACACCGCCTGCAGCACATATACAACTCCAGCATGGGTATGAATCCTGGTCTAGTGGGTAACACCGCCTGCAGCACATATACAATTCCAGCATGGGTATGAATTCTGGTCTAGTGGGTAACACTGCCTGCAGCACATATACAACTCCAGCATGGGTATGAATCCTGGTCTAGTGGGTAACAACGCCTGCAGCACATATACAATTCCAGCATGGGTATGAATCCTGGTCTAGTGGGTAAAACTGCCTGCAGCACATATACAACTCCAGCATGGGTATGAATCATGTTCTAGTGGGTAACACCGCCTGCAGCACATATACAATTCCAGCATGGGTATGAATTCTGGTCTAGTGGGTAACACTGCCTGCAGCACATATACAACTCCAGCATGGGTATGAATCCTGGTCTAGTGGGTAACAACGCCTGCAGCACATATACAATTCCAGCATGGGTATGAATCCTGGTCTAGTGGGTAACACTGCCTGCAGCACATATACAACTCCAGCATGGGTATGAATCCTGGTCTAGTGGGTAACACCGCCTGCAGCACATATACAACTCCAGCATGGGTATGAATCCTGGTCTAGTGGGTAACACCGCCTGCAGCACATATACAATTCCAGCATGGGTATGAATCCTAGTCTAGTGGGTAACACCGCCTGCAGCACATATACAACTCCAGCATGGGTATGAATTCTGGTCTAGTGGGTAACACTGCCTGCAGCACATATACAACTCCAGCATGGGTACAAATTCTGGTCCATCTCCCTCGCTCTGTTTCTCATTTCACACTATCCCTGTCTGAAAATACATCTTTCAACAAAGAAATGCTTTTGCTATAACTATTATTAAAAGTGTGGTCAACATTTTTCTCTAAAAGAGGTGCTGGCGCTCTGTACCTGTCCTCCTGACCCGGGACACGAACCCGAGGCCCTCTGCATGATAACACTTTACTACTCAAGTCAACTGTACTAGCCGACAGAACAAGGCCCGATCCCAAATCGACCCATTCACTTGTGGAGATCTGAGAGGATATGATTAGTATAAGTAATATGGTGAAATTTCCACCTAGCCTATCAGAGGACAAGACGCAGCTACTTCTATACTACTTACACATGTCAAATCCTCTCAGAGATCTCCAAGTGTAGGGTTTAGGGGTCAATTTGGGACTGAACCCAAGAGTCAAGCCTGCCACTCCATGACCAACAGTTGACTGCAGCTGTCATGGGGAGTGAAGTCACAGTGATGTCATAGCACGATGGATGCTAGTGTTCAAAGCTAACTAGCTCACCAAATCTGCTACACAGACACCAAAATCAGAACGAGCAACGAATACTTCATATAATTTCTTCCCAATGATGGACAAGAGAGTAAATGTTGGAAAAGAGAATACATTTGCTAAAACATACAGAATAAACCGGTTTATATCATGATGTACTATATATATACAGTATTACTGAATATTGCGTGATGAAAAAATGTATCCTAAATAAGCAGTGTGTTTAGACTACTCTATGTAATTTGGGCAGGTTTCCTGGACTCAGACTAAGCCTAATCCTAGATTAAAATGCACTTTGAATGGAGATTCTCCTTGGAGAATGCTTTTTAGTCCAGGATTACGCTTCATCTATATTCAAGAAACCGACTCTATATGTACTACCTAGTACTTTAAGATTATCACAAGCATTACAGTAGGAGAGTTATCAACAAAACAAAATGCATTCGCACCAATTTAGGATCGACACTATATGCCCAATCCATTTTTCCATTCTGGAATGTGATATTACTGGCATGCAGAAATGTTTAAAAAGCGGTTTACTCTGTGATTATATCACAGCAACAAAGGAGTGTCAGAGCGAGTTTAAAACCCAATCAGTCATCCAGCCAGCCATACAGGATGACATCATCACTCAAGTGTGTGTTATATCTTAATGTATCTGTTTGCTCACACACACGTGCACACGCACACACACACACACACACACACACACACACACACACACCTGCTTTCTGTCTACTACTGGAGACTGTCCAGATAGCCTCATTTGAATCCAGACACGACAACATACATTAAATCATGGACAAGAGAAAGGCTATCAAACCCAGATGGTGCTGTTCTGAAATACACACACACACACACACACGCACAAAAGCGCTCCAGACATATACGCACACATGCAAAAACTGCACACCAGCACACACATGCATACCCACACATATTATGAGCATGCATGTGTAACAGTATAATTTTAGACTGTCCCCTCGCCCATACCCGGGCGCGAACTAGGGACCTTCTGCACACATCAACGGTCACCCTCGAAGCATCGTTACCCATCGCTCCACAAAAGCCGCGGCCCTTGCAGAGCAAGGGGAACTACTACTTCAAGGTCTCAGAGCAAGTGACGTCACTGATTGAAATGCTATTTAGCGCCCACGCTAACTAAGCTAGCCGTTTCACATCCGTTACACTCACCCCCCTTTTGACCTTCCTCCTTTTTCCGCAGCAACCAGTAATCCGGGTCAACAGCATCAATGTAACAGTATAATTTTAGACCGTCCCCTCGCCCATACCCGGGCGCGAACTAGGGACCTTCTGCACACATCAACAGTCACCCTCGAAGCATCGTTACCCATCGCTCCACAAAAGCCGCGGCCCTTGCAGAGCAAGGGGAACTACTACTTCAAGGTCTCTGAGCAAGTGACGTCACTGATTGAAACGCTATTTAGCGCCCACGCTAACTAAGCTAACCGTTTCACATCCGTTACACATGCACACACCTTACAGGGTGAAAATGGGCCAACTAAAGTGGGCTAGTTACAGCACTGGAGCACTACTGCATGTTCTTCCATCTACCGTGGACACAAGCACAAACTCTCTCTCTCTTGCTCTCTCTCTCTCTCTCTCTGCCTCTCTATCTCTGTATCTCTCTCTGCCTCTCTCTCTCTGTCTGTCTCTCTCTCTGTCTGCCTCTCTCTCTCTGCCTCTCTCTCTCTGCCTCTCTCTCTGCCTCTCTCTCTCTGCCTCTCTCTCTGCCTCTCTCTCTCTGCCTCTCTCTCTGCGTCTCTCTCTCTCTCTCTGCCTCTCTCTCTCTGTCTCTCTCTCTCTGCCTCTCTCTCTCTCTGCCTCTCTCTCTCTCTCTGTCTCTCTCTCTCTGCCTCTCTCTCTGCATCTCTCTCTCTCTCTGCATCTCTCTCTGCCTCTCTCTCTCTCTCTCTCTCTCTCTGCCTCTCTCTCTCTCTGCCTCTCTCTCTCTCTGTCTCTCTCTCTCTGTCTCTCTCTCTGCCTCTCTCTGCCTCTCTCTCTCTCTCTCTCTCTCTGCATCTCTCTCTCTCTGCATCTCTCTCTGCATCTCTCTCTCTCTGCATCTCTCTCTGCCTCTCTCTGTCTCTATCTCTCTCTGTCTCTCTCTCTCTCTCTCTCTCTCTGCCTCTCTCTCTCTGCCTCTCCCTCTCTCTCTCTGCCTCTCTCTCTCTCTGCCTCCCTCTTGCTCTCAATTCAATTCAAAGGGCTTTATTGGCATGGGAAACATTTGTGAAATGGATAATAAACCAAAGTGAAATCAACAATAAAAACTGTACAGTAAATATTAGACTTACAAAAGTTCCTAAAGGAAAACATACATTTCAAATGTCATATTATGGCTATATACAGTGTTGTAACGATGTGCAAATAGTTAAAGTACAAAAGGGAAAATAAATAAACATAACTATGGGTTGCATTTACAATGGTGTTTGTTCTTCACTGTTTAACTTTCTTGTGGCAACAGGTCACAAATATTGCTGCTGTGATGGCAGATTCATTAAATAGTACCTACAAAACACCAGTCTCAACGTCAACAGTGAAGAGGCGACTCTGGGATGCTGGCCTTCTAGGCAGAGTTGCAAAGAAAAAGCCATATCTCAGACTGGCCAATAAAAATAAAAGATTAAGATGAGCAAAAGAACACAGACACTGGACAGAGGAACTCTGCCTAGAAGGGCAGCATCCCAGAGTCGCCTCTTTACTGTTGACGTTGAGACTGGTAAGAGGAACTCTGCCTAGAAGGGCAGCATCTCAGAGTTGCCTCTTCACTATTGACGTTGAGACTAGTGTTTTGTGGGTACTATTTAATGAAGCTGCCAGTTGAGGACTTGTGAGGCATCTGTTTCTCAGCTAGACACACCAATGTACTTGTCCTTTTTCTCAGTTGTGCACCGGGGCCTCCCACTCCTCTTTCTATTCTGTTTAGAGTCAGTTTGCGCTGTTCTGTGAAGGGAGTCGTACATAGCGTTGTACGAGATCTTCAGTTTCTTGGCAATTTCTCACATGAAATAGCCTTAATTTCTCAGAACAAGAATAGACTGACAAGTTTCAGAAGAAAGTTATTTGTTTCTGGCCATTTTGAACATGTAATCGAACCCACAAATGCTGATAATCCAGATACTCAACTAGTCTAAAGAAGGCCAGTTGTATTGCTTCTTTAATCAGAACAACAGCTTTCAGCTGTGCTAACATAATTGCAAAAAGGTTTTCTAATGATCAATAAGCCTTTTAAATTGATGAACTTGGATTAGCTAACACAACGTGCCATTGGAACACAGGAGTGATGGTTGCTGATAATGTGCCTCTACACCTATGTAGACATTCCATAAAAAAAATGCTATTTCCAGCTACAATAGTCATTTACAACATTAACAATGTCTAGACTGTATTTCTGATCAATTTGATGCTATTTTAATGGACAAAAAAAGTGATTTTCTTTAAAAAAACAAGGACATTTCTAAATGACCCCAAACTTTTGAACAGTAGTGTTTATGTTTTTGGTGTTTGTTCTTTGTTATGGAGCCAAAAATATTAGAGAAGTGGTTTATCCATACATCTCCATTTTGGATAGATAATTCTTTGTGTTGTTGTTTGTTTAGTTAGTGTGTTCCAATTTCCCCAGAAGTGGTTGGTCTATGGATTCTTCAATTACATTGAGCTGTTCCTTCTTTTTCCGTAGTGAATTTCTGTATTGTTTTAGTGATTCACCATAGTGAAGGCATAGACTCAGGTTTTCTTGGTCTCTATGTTTGAGGTTAGATAGGTTCCTCAATTTCTTTCTTAGGGTTTTGCATTCTTCATCAAACCATTTGTAATTGTTGTTCATTTTCTTAGGTTGTCTGATTGAAATTGTGAGATTTCATAGGGAAGCTGAAAGGTCAAATATACTGTTTAGGCTTTCTACTGCCAAGTTTACACCTTCAGTGAAATGTTTTGTCCAGGAAGTTGTCTAAAAGAGATTGAATTTGTTGTTGCCTAATTGTTTTTTGGAAGGTTTCCACACTACTTTCCTTCCATATATAGCATTTCTTAATGTTATTCAGTTCCTTTGGTTTTGATGCCTCATGACTAATGAGAAAGCTGAGGTGTAGATCTTGGGATCCCTTATACACTGCACACCAACCATTACCACCAGTGGCCTACAGACCAGCTATGTTGATGTATCAGAATGACTCATTCCACCGGGTTTACAGCTGTCTGACCTGATTGCCTCCTAATGAAGCATTGGCTTACTAAATATACAGTGCCTTGCGAAAGTATTCGGCCCCCTTGAACTTTGCGACCTTTTGCCACATTTCAGGCTTCAAACATAAAGATATAAAACTGTATTTTTTTGTGAAGAATCAACAACAAGTGGGACACAATCATGAAGTGGAACGACATTTATTGGATATTTCAAACTTTTTTAACAAATCAAAAACTGAAAAATTGGGCGTGCAAAATTATTCAGCCCCCTTAAAAGTTAATATGGAGGTGGTCCCTGCACAGGGACAGCTCAGCGGAAATTTCAGAGCGCCACCTATAGTACTTGAGTATAGTACTCGATAAATCTCAAACTTTCATAAAAATACACATGCAAGGTACTGAATTAAAGCTACACTCGTTGTGAATCTAGCCACCAAGTCAGATTTGTAAAATGCTTTTCGGCGAAAGCATGAGAAGCTATTATCTGATAGCATGCACCCCCCCAAAATACCAGCACGACACGTAAACAACAGATTTTTGCGGCGCTACCCAAAACGCAGAAATAAAATATAAAACATTCATTACCTTGGACGAGCTTCTTTGTTGGCACTCCTATATGTCCCATAAACATCACAATTGGGTCTTTTTCCCGATTAAATCCGTCATTGTATACCCAAAATGTCATTTGCTGAAGGCCAGTCTGATGCTGCAAAAAGCCCATTTACAAGACGCAACGTCACATTTTAAAATTACAAAAGTCGCCTATAAACTTTTACAAATCACTTCAAACGACTTTTCTAAACCAACTTTAGGTATTAATAAACGTTAATGATGTATCAAATTGATCACGGGGCGATCTGTATTCGTTAGCAGCAAGTCTGGAAATCATCGTCCATTTTTTCAGTTTCACAACATACTGTGGTGCGCCTCAAGAAAGGAGGGGCTTATTCGTGTTGTAACCAAGGATAAATTAAAATGACAGCAATGGCGACATCGTGTGGAAGCTGTAGGCGTTTACAGGGGGTCCTCATTTATTTTAGGTCGCCTTTAACAATACATTGAATGGCGGACAAATATTTTTTTGTTTGTTTTTGGTAAACAGTTTTACCAGGGATTTTTACTCCTAAACACGTTCTGTTATAGCCACAGACCCGATTTAACCAGTTTTAGAAACTTCAGAGTGTTTTCTATCCACACATACTTATCATATGCATATACTATATTCCTGGCATGAGTAGCAGGACTTTGAAATGTTGCGCGATTTTTAACAAAAAGCTGCGAAAATTCGCATCATCCATAACAGGTTAATACTTTGTGGCGCCACCTTTTGCTGCGATTACAGCTGTAAGTCGCTTGGGGTATGTCTCTATCAGTTTTTCACATCGAGAGACTGACATTTTTTCCCATTCCTCCTTGCAAAACAGCTCGAGCTCAGTGAGGTTGGATGGAGAGCATTTGTGAACAGCAGTTTTCAGTTTTTTCCACAGATTCTCGATTGGATTCAGGTCTGGACTTTGACTTGGCCATTCTAACACCTGGATATGTTTATTTTTGAACCATTCCATTGTAGATTTTGCTTTATGTTTTGGATCATTGTCTTGTTGGAAGACAAATCTCCGTCCCAGTCTCAGGTCTTTTGCAGACTCCATCAGGTTTTCTTCCAGAATGGTCCTGTATTTGGCTCCATCCATCTTCCCATCAATTTTAACCATCTTCCCTGTCCCTGCTGAAGAAAAGCAGGCCCAAACTATGATGCTGCCACCACCATGTTTGGGGATGGTGTGTTCAGGGTGATGAGCTGTGTTGCTTTTACGCCAAACATAACGTTTTGCATTGTTGCCAAAAAGTTCAATTTTGGTTTCATCTGACCAGAGCACCTTCTTCCACATGTTTGGTGTGTCTCCCAGGTGGCTTGTGGCAAACTTTAAACAACACTTTTTATGGATATCTTTAAGAAATTGTTATGGTGAGTGAATGAGGACCCAAAAGCGAACTAACTTAAACAGAGCTTCTTTAATAACCAAACATAGGTAGGCTCAGATAGACCGGCAGATTCCGACAGGACAGGACAAGGTTACAGCAAACATGACGATAGTCTGGCTCAGGCATGAAACACAACAAACAAGAATCCGACAAGGACAGGAACAAAAACAGAGAGAGATATAGGGACCTAATCAGAGGGAAAAAGGGAACAGGTGGGAAACGGGGTGAATGGGTAGTTAGGAGGAGACAAGGCACAGCTGGGGGAAAGAGGAGGAGAAAAGGTAACCTAACAACGACCAGCAGAGGGAGACAGGGTGAAGGGAAAGGACAGAGACAAGACACAACATGACAGTACATGACAGTACCCCCCCACTCACCGAGCGCCTCCTGGCGCACTCGAGGAGGAAACCTGGCGGCAACGGAGGAAATCCTCGATCAGCGCACGGTCCAGCACGTCCCGAGAGGGAACCCAACTCCTCTCCTCAGGACCGTACCCCTCCCAATCTACGAGGTACTGGTGACCACGGCCCCGAGGACGCATGTCCAAAATTCTACGGACCCTGTAGATGGGTGCGCCCTCGACAAGGATGGGGGGGGGGGGGGGAAGACGAGCGGGGGCGCGAAGGACGGGCTTGATGCAGGAGACATGGAAGACCGGGTGGACGCGACGAAGGTATCGCGGAAGAAGAAGTCGAACTGCGACAGGATTAATGACCCGAGAAATACGGAACGGACCAATGAACCGCGGGGTCAACTTGCGAGAAGCCGTCTTAAGGGGAAGGTTCTGAGTGGAGAGCCAAACTCTCTGACCGCGACAATATCTAGGACTCTTAGTTCTACACTTATTAGCAGCCCTCACAGTCTGCGTCCTATAACGGCAAAGTGCAGACCTGACCCTCTTCCAGGTGCGCTCGCAACGTTGGACAAAAGCCTGAGCGGAGGGGACGCTGGACTCGGCGAACTGAGATGAGAACAGCGGAGGCTGGTACCCGAGGCTACTCTGAAAAGGAGATAGCCCGGTCGCAGACGAAGGAAGCGAGTTGTGGGCGTATTCTGCCCAGGGGAGCTGTTCTGACCAAGACGCAGGGTTACGAAAAGAAAGACTGCGTAAGATGCGACCAATAGTCTGATTGGCCCGTTCTGCTTGACCGTTAGACTGGGGGTGAAAGCCGGAAGAGAGACTGACGGAAGCCCCAATCAAACGGCAAAACTCCCTCCAAAATTGAGACGTGAATTGCGGACCTCTGTCCGAAACGACGTCTGACGGAAGGCCATGAATTCTGAAAACATTCTCGATGATGATTTGTGCCGTCTCTTTAGCAGAAGGAAGCTTAGCAAGGGGAATGAAATGAGCCGCCTTAGAGAACCTATCGACAACCGTAAGAATAACAGTCTTCCCCGCTGACGAAGGCAGTCCGGTGACAAAATCTAAGGCGATGTGAGACCACGGTCGAGAGGGAATAGGAAGCGGCCTGAGACGGCCGGCAGGAGGAGAGTTACCGGACTTAGTCTGCGCGCAGACCGAACAAGCAGCCACGAAACGACGCGTGTCATGCTCCCGGGTGGGCCACCAAAAACGCTGGCGAATGGAAGCAAGCGTACCCCGAACGCCAGGGTGGCCGGCTAACTTGGCAGAGTGAGCCCACTGAAGAACGGCCAGACGAGTAGGAACGGGAACGAAAAGAAGGTTCCTAGGACAAGCGCGCGGCGACGGAGTGTGAGTGAGCGCTTGTTTTACCTGCCTCTCAATTCCCCAGACAGTCAACCCGACAACACGCCCCTCAGGGAGAATCCCCTCGGGGTCAGTGGAGGCTACTGAAGAACTGAAGAGACGAGACAAAGCATCAGGCTTGGTGTTCTTAGAGCCCGGACGATAAGAAATCACGAACTCGAAACGAGCGAAAAACAGCGCCCAACGCGCCTGACGCGCATTAAGTCGTTTGGCAGAACGGATGTACTCAAGGTTCCTATGGTCAGTCCAAACGACAAAAGGAACGGTCGCCCCCTCCAACCACTGTCGCCATTCGCCTAGGGCTAACCGGATGGCGAGCAGTTCGCGGTTACCCACATCATAGTTACGTTCCGACGGCGACAGGCGATGAGAAAAATACGCGCATGGGTGGACCTTGTCGTCAGAGAGGGAGCGCTGAGAAAGGATGGCTCCCACGCCCACCTCTGACGCGTCAACCTCGACAACGAACTGTCTAGAGACGTCAGGTGTAACAAGGATAGGAGCGGATGTAAAACGATTCTTGAGGAGATCAAAAGCTCCCTGGGCGGAAACGGACCACTTAAAGCACGTCTTGACAGAAGTAAGGGCTGTGAGAGGAGCTGCCACCTGACCGAAATTACGGATGAAACGACGATAGAAGTTCGCGAAGCCGAGAAAGCGCTGCAGCTCGACGCGTGACTTAGGGACGGGCCAATCAATGACAGCTTGGACCTTAGCGGGATCCATCTTAATGCCTTCAGCGGAAATAACAGAACCGAGAAATGTGACGGAGGAGGCATGAAAAGTGCACTTCTCAGCCTTCACAAAAAGACAATTCTCTAAAAGGCGCTGGAGGACACGTCGAACGTGCTGAACATGAATCTGGAGTGACGGTGAAAAAATCAGGATATCGTCAAGGTAAACGAAAACAAAGATGTTCAGCATGTCTCTCAGGACATCATTGACTAATGCCTGAAAGACAGCTGGAGCGTTAGCGAGGCCGAAAGGAAGAACCCGGTATTCAAAGTGCCCTAACGGAGTGTTAAACGCCGTCTTCCACTCGTCCCCCTCCCTGATGCGCACGAGATGGTAAGCGTTACGAAGGTCCAACTTAGTGAAAAACCTGGCTCCCTGCAGGATCTCGAAGGCTGAAGACATAAGAGGAAGCGGATAACGATTCTTCACTGTTATGTCATTCAGCCCTCGATAATCTATGCAGGGGCGCAGAGACCCGTCCTTCTTCTTGACAAAAAAAAACCCCGCTCCGGCGGGAGAGGAGGAGGGGACTATGGTACCGGCGTCAAGAGCTACAGACAAATAATCTTCGAGAGCCTTACGTTCGGGAGCCGACAGAGAGTATAGTCTACCCCGGGGGGGGGTGGTTCCCGGAAGGAGATCAATGCTACAATCATACGACCGGTGTGGAGGAAGAGAGGTGGCCCTGGACCGACTGAACACCGTGCGCAGATCGTGATATTCCTCCGGCACCCCTGTCAAATCACCAGGCTCCTCCTGTGAAGAAGAGACAGAGGAAACAGGAGGGATAGCAGACATTAAACATTTCACATGACAAGAGACGTTCCAGGAGAGGATAGAATTACTAGACCAATTAATGGAAGGATTATGACAAACTAGCCAGGGATGGCCCAAAACAACAGGTGTAAAAGGTGAACGAAAAATTAAAAAAGAAATGGTTTCACTATGATTACCAGAAACAGTGAGGGTTAAAGGTAGCGTCTCACGCTGAATCCTGGGGAGAGGACTACCATCCTGGGCTCCTTTAACTGTCTGAGAGGAATGTCATGTTCCCGAGCCCAGGTCTCGTCCATAAAACAGCCCTCCGCCCCAGAGTCTATTAAGGCACTGCAGGAAGCTGACGAACCGGTCCAGCGTAGATGGACCGACAAGGTAGTGCAGGATCTTGAAGGAGAGACAGGAGTAGTAGCGCTCACCAGTAGCCCTCCGCTTACTGACGAGCTCTGGCCTTTTACTGGACATGAAGTGACAAAATGACCAGCGGAACCGCAATAGAGACAGAGGCGGTTGGTGATTCTCCGTTCCCTCTCCTTAGTCGAGATGCAGATACCTCCCAGCTGCATGGGCTCAGCACCCGAGCCGGCAGAGGAAGATGGTAGTGATGCGGAGAGGGAGGCGACGGAGAGCGCGAGCTCCTTTCCACGAGCTCGGTGACGAAGATCAACCCGTCGCTCAATGCGAATAGCGAGTTCAATCAAGGAATCCACGCTGGAAGGAACCTCCCGGGAGAGAATCTCATCCTTTACCTCTGCGCGGAAACCCTCCAGAAGACGAGCGAGCAAGGCCGGCTCGTTCCAGCCACTGGAGACAGCAAGAGTGCGAAACTCAATAGAGTAGTCTGTTATGGATCGATTGCCTTGACATAGGGAAGACAGGGCCCTGGAAGCCTCCTCCCCAAAAACAGATCGATCAAAAACCCGTATCATCTCCTCCTTAAAGTCCTGATACTGGTTAGTACACTCAGCCCTTGCCTCCCAGATTGCCGTGCCCCACTCACGAGCCCGTCCAATAAGGAGAGATATGACGTAGGCGACACGAGCAGTGCTCCTGGAGTAAGTGTTGGGCTGGAGAGAAAACACAATATCACACTGGGTGAGGAACGAGCGGCATTCAGTGGGCTCCCCAGAGTAACACGGCGGGTTATTGATTCTGGGCTCCGGAGATTCGAAAGCCCTGGAAGTGGCCGGTGGATCGAGGCGGAGATGGTGAACCTGTTCTGTGAGGTTGGAGACTTGGGTGGCCAGGGTCTCAACGGCATGTCGAGCAGCAGACACTTCCTGCTCGTGTCTGCCTAGCATCGCTCCCTGGATCCCGACGGCTGAGTGGAGAGGATCCGAAGTCGCTGGGTCCATTCTTGGTCGGATTCTTCTGTTATGGTGAGTGAATGAGGACCCAAAAGCGAACTAACTTAAACAGAGCTTCTTTAATAACCAAACATAGGTAGGCTCAGATAGACCGGCAGATTCCGACAGGACAGGACAAGGTTACAGCAAACATGACGATAGTCTGGCTCAGGCATGAAACACAACAAACAAGAATCCGACAAGGACAGGAACAAAAACAGAGAGAGATATAGGGACCTAATCAGAGGGAAAAAGGGAACAGGTGGGAAACGGGGTGAATGGGTAGTTAGGAGGAGACAAGGCACAGCTGGGGGAAAGAGGAGGAGAAAAGGTAACCTAACAACGACCAGCAGAGGGAGACAGGGTGAAGGGAAAGGACAGAGACAAGACACAACATGACAGTACATGACAGAAATGGCTTTCTTCTTGCCACTCTTCCATAAAGGCCAGATTTGTGCAATATACGACTGATTGTTGTCCTATGGACAGAGTCTCCCACCTCAGCTGTAGATCTCTGCAGTTCATCCAGAGTGATCATGGGCCTCTTGGCTGCATCTCTGATCAGTCTTCTCCTTGTATGAGCTGAAAGTTTAGAGGGACGGCCAGGTCTTGGTAGATTTGCAGTGGTCTGATACTCCTTCCATTTCAATAGTATCGCTTGCACAGTGCTCCTTGGGATGTTTAAAGCTTGGGAAATCTTTTTGTATCCAAATCCGGCTTTAAACTTCTTCACAACAGTATCTCGGACCTGCCTGGTGTGTTCCTTGTTCTTCATGATGCTCTCTGCACTTTTAACGGACCTCTGAGACTATCACAGTGCAGGTGCATTTATACGGAGACTTGATTACACACAGGTGGATTGTATTTATCATCATTAGTCATTTAGGTCAACATTGGATCATTCAGAGATCCTCACTGAACTTCTGGAGAGAGTCTGCTGCACTGAAAGTAAAGGGGCTGAATAATTTTGCACGCCCAATTTTTCAGTTTTTGATTTGTTAAAAAAGTTTGAAATATCCAAAGTCCAGTCAAAGTCCAGACCTGAATCCAATCGAGAATCTGTGGAAAGAACTGAAAACTGCTGTTCACAAATGCTCTCCATCCAACCTCACTGAGCTCGAGCTGTTTTGCAAGGAGGAATGGGAAAAAATGTCAGTCTCTCGATGTGCAAAACTGATAGAGACATACCCCAAGCGACTTACAGCTGTAATCGCAGCAAAAGGTGGCACTACAAAGTATTAACTTAAGGGGGCTGAATAATTTTGCACGCCCAATTTTTCAGTTTTTGATTTGTTAAAAAAGTTTGAAATATCCAATAAATGTCGTTCCACTTCATGATTGTGTCCCACTTGCTGTTGATTCTTCACAAAAAAATACAGTTTTATATCTTTATGTTTGAAGCCTGAAATGTGGCAAAAGGTCGCAAAGTTCAAGGGGGCCGAATACTTTCGCAAGGCACTGTATATCCGTAGCAGTAGCCACCACTTGTGTCTTTACTGACAGACCTAAAGCCATGGTTTATGGGTAGGACCCTACGTTCTTCCTGACCTGGAGACATTCTGAGTCTAAGTTAAGTCACACAGTCAGGAAAAGATCACAGGGCTATGTGTGAGCCTCTAAAGTATACTGGTTTTCCATGGCTGTGCACAAATGACATCCTATTGCACTACATGTTACAGCATTGGACCAGTAACTGAAAGGTTGCTAGTTCGAATCCCCGAGCCGACAAGGTGAAACATCAGTTGATGTGCCCTTCAGCAAGGCACTTAACCCTAATTGCTCCAGGGTCACTGTTGATAACGGCAGACCCTGGTCATGACCCCACTCTCCGAGGGTGTCTCATGGGGAGTTGGGATATGCAAAACTTTTACACGTGAGGATATATTTTGACTTATCTATTTTTTACTGAACACTTATTTTTCTTAAAATGCATTGTTGCTTAATTAAGGGCTTGTAAGTAAGCACTTCACTGTGAGGTGTATTTGGCGCATGTGACAAATAACATTTGATTTGAAGAGCCAGAACTGGATGCCAGAACTGGATGCCAGAACTGGATGCCAAAACTGGATGCCAGAACTGGATGCCAGAACTGGATGCCAGTGATCTACAGTCCATCCACAAGGTGCAGTGAGATGGGGATGAGAGCAAGGACAAGAGGCTTATTTGAGAAAATAGTATAATATATTATATAAACAAAGAATTGGGATATAGTTTCTTCTTGATTAGTGAGAGAGTGAAACCTTTAGATTGATTAGTGAGAGAGTGAAACCTTTAGATTGATTAGTGAGAGAGTGAAACCTTTAGATTGATTTGTGAGAGAGTGAAACCTTTAGATTGATTTGTGAGAGAGTGAAACCTTTAGCTGACATTTCAAATGTTTTATTTCAGTTTTAAAAAGTTGGAAATGGAAATAGAACGTAAACTATTTTTCGTACTTTGGCGGTGGCTAAACCCAATTTGACATCTCTATCCTGCAAGTAATAATCTCCCTGAAGACTTCACCACTGCCTCTGACCTTCGCTATGCCTGAGAGTCTGGACTCCACAGACATGTCTGTTTTACATTTCTCTGTTCTGTATTCTAGTTTCACGGTCTCTTTCTCGCTCTCCTTTCATTTCTTATTCCACTCGCGCCTGAGGCCCTTTAAGCAGCCTGGTGCAGACAGCCTTGATGCTACAACACACAGCAGCAGCCTGGTGCAGACAGCCTTGATGCTACAACACACAGCAGCAGCCTGGTGCAGACAGCCTTGATGCTACAACACACAGCAGCAGCCTGGTGCAGACAGCCTTGATGCTACGACACACAGCAGCAGCCTGGTGCAGACAGCCTTGATGCTACGACACACAGCAGCAGCCTGGTGCAGACAGCCTTGATGCTAAGACACACAGCAGCAGCCTGGTGCAGACAGCCTTGATGCTAAGACACACAGCAGCAGCCTGGTGCAGACAGCCTTGATGCTACGACACACAGCAGCAGCCTGGTGCAGACAGCCTTGATGCTAAAACACACAGCAGCAGCCTGGTGCAGACAGCCTTGATGCTAAAACACACAGCAGCAGCCTGGTGCAGACAGCCTTGATGCTAAGACACACAGCAGCAGCCTAGTGCAGACAGCCTTGATGCTATAACACACAGCAGCAGCCTGGTGCAGACAGCCTTGATGCTAAGACACACAGCAGCAGCCTGGTGCAGACAGCCTTGATGCTACGACACACAGCAGCAGCATGGTGCAGACAGCCTTGATGCTACGACACACAGCAGCAGCCTGGTGCAGACAGCCTTGATGCTACGACACACAGCAGCAGCCTGGTGCAGACAGCCTTGATGCTATAACACACAGCAGCAGCCTAGTGCAGACAGCCTTGATGCTAAGACACACAGCAGCAGCCTGGTGCAGACAGCCTTGATGCTAAAACACACAGCAGCAGCCTGGTGCAGACAGCCTTGATGCTAAGACACACAGCAGCAGCCTGGTGCAGACAGCCTTGATGCTAAAACACACAGCAGCAGCCTGGTGCAGACAGCCTTGATGCTAAAACACACAGCAGCAGCCTGGTGCAGACAGCCTTGATGCTACGACACACAGCAGCAGCCTGGTGCAGACAGCCTTGATGCTAAGACACACAGCAGCAGCCTGGTGCAGACAGCCTTGATGCTAAGACACACAGCAGCAGCCTGGTGCAGACAGCCTTGATGCTACGACACACAGCAGCAGCCTGGTGCAGACAGCCTTGATGCTAAAACACACAGCAGCAGCCTGGTGCAGACAGCCTTGATGCTAAAACACACAGCAGCAGCCTGGTGCAGACAGCCTTGATGCTAAGACACACAGCAGCAGCCTAGTGCAGACAGCCTTGATGCTATAACACACAGCAGCAGCCTGGTGCAGACAGCCTTGATGCTAAGACACACAGCAGCAGCCTGGTGCAGACAGCCTTGATGCTACGACACACAGCAGCAGCATGGTGCAGACAGCCTTGATGCTACGACACACAGCAGCAGCCTGGTGCAGACAGCCTTGATGCTACGACACACAGCAGCAGCCTGGTGCAGACAGCCTTGATGCTATAACACACAGCAGCAGCCTAGTGCAGACAGCCTTGATGCTAAGACACACAGCAGCAGCCTGGTGCAGACAGCCTTGATGCTAAAACACACAGCAGCAGCCTGGTGCAGACAGCCTTGATGCTAAGACACACAGCAGCAGCCTGGTGCAGACAGCCTTGATGCTAAAACACACAGCAGCAGCCTGGTGCAGACAGCCTTGATGCTAAAACACACAGCAGCAGCCTGGTGCAGACAGCCTTGATGCTACGACACACAGCAGCAGCCTGGTGCAGACAGCCTTGATGCTAAGACACACAGCAGCAGCCTGGTGCAGACAGCCTTGATGCTAAGACACACAGCAGCAGCCTGGTGCAGACAGCCTTGATGCTACGACACACAGCAGCAGCCTGGTGCAGACAGCCTTGATGCTAAAACACACAGCAGCAGCCTGGTGCAGACAGCCTTGATGCTAAAACACACAGCAGCAGCCTGGTGCAGACAGCCTTGATGCTAAGACACACAGCAGCAGCCTAGTGCAGACAGCCTTGATGCTATAACACACAGCAGCAGCCTGGTGCAGACAGCCTTGATGCTAAGACACACAGCAGCAGCCTGGTGCAGACAGCCTTGATGCTACGACACACAGCAGCAGCATGGTGCAGACAGCCTTGATGCTACGACACACAGCAGCAGCCTGGTGCAGACAGCCTTGATGCTACGACACACAGCAGCAGCCTGGTGCAGACAGCCTTGATGCTATAACACACAGCAGCAGCCTAGTGCAGACAGCCTTGATGCTAAGACACACAGCAGCAGCCTGGTGCAGACAGCCTTGATGCTAAAACACACAGCAGCAGCCTGGTGCAGACAGCCTTGATGCTAAAACACACAGCAGCAGCCTGGTGCAGACAGCCTTGATGCTAAAACACACAGCAGCAGCCTGGTGCAGACAGCCTTGATGCTAAAACACACAGCAGCAGCCTGGTGCAGACAGCCTTGATGCTACGACACACAGCAGCAGCCTGGTGCAGACAGCCTTGATGCTAAAACACACAGCAGCAGCCTGGTGCAGACAGCCTTGATGCTAAAACACACAGCAGCAGCCTGGTGCAGACAGCCTTGATGCTAAGACACACAGCAGCAGCCTGGTGCAGACAGCCTTGATGCTACGACACACAGCAGCAGCCTGGTGCAGACAGCCTTGATGCTAAAACACACAGCAGCAGCCTGGTGCAGACAGCATTGATGCTAAAACACACAGCAGCAGCCTGGTGCAGACAGCCTTGATGCTAAAACACACAGCAGCAGCCTGGTGCAGACAGCATTGATGCTAAAACACACAGCAGCAGCCTGGTGCAGACAGCCTTGATGCTAAGACACACAGCAGCAGCCTGGTGCAGACAGCCTTGATGCTAAGACACACAGCAGCAGCCTGGTGCAGACAGCCTTGATGCTAAGACACACAGCAGCAGCCTGGTGCAGACAGCCTTGATGCTAAAACACACAGCAGCAGCCTGGTGCAGACAGCCTTGATGCTAAGACACACAGCAGCAGCCTGGTGCAGACAGCCTTGATGCTAAGACACACAGCAGCAGCCTGGTGCAGACAGCCTTGATGCTAAAACACACAGCAGTAGCCTGGTGCAGACAGCCTTGATGCTAAGACACACAACAGCAGCCTGGTGCAGACAGCCTTGATGCTAAAACACACAGCAGCAGCCTGGTGCAGACAGCCTTAATGCTAAGACACACAGCAGCAGCCTGGTGCAGACAGCCTTGATGCTAAGACACACAGCAGCAGCCTGGTGCAGACAGCCTTGATGCTAAAACACACAGCAGCAGCCTGGTGCAGACAGCCTTGATGCTAAAACACACAGCAGCAGCCTGGTGCAGACACACAGCAGCAGCCTGGTGCAGACAGCCTTGATGCTAAGACACACAGCAGCAGCCTGGTGCAGACAGCCTTGATGCTAAAACACACAGCAGCAGCCTGGTGCAGACAGCCTTGATGCTAAAACACACAGCAGCAGCCTGGTGCAGACACACAGCAGCAGCCTGGTGCAGACACACAGCAGCCAGACAGAGAGGGACTGACATATTTGCTGTGTCAATGTTTAGAGATGAGCTCTCTCGCTCACGCACATGCACGCATGCACGCCCGCACACACACACCACCTACACACACACACACACACACACACACACACACACACACACACACACACACACACACACACACACACACACACACACACCACACACACACACACACACACCACACACACACACCACACACACACACACACACACACACAGGGTAGCTCTCTCTTAATGAAATAGCCAACTGCTGGAATGTAAATACACAAAAGGAGGAGAGGCT
Organism: Oncorhynchus mykiss; assembly: GCF_013265735.2. Lineage (NCBI taxonomy): Eukaryota > Metazoa > Chordata > Actinopteri > Salmoniformes > Salmonidae > Oncorhynchus > Oncorhynchus mykiss. Next base: position 84,589,067 of record NC_048570.1, read on the forward strand.
AGATTAACCACTGTCCTTGGTAGAGATTAACACAGTAATGTAGGAATGACCACTGTCCTTGGTAGAGATTAACACAGTAATGTATGAATGACCACTGTCCTTGGTAGAGATTAACACAGTGATTTAGGAATGCTATAGAAAGACAATGTAAGGATAATGTTGGATCATAAACTTGGATTTAATATATCCAGGTCATATCTCATAAAGAAACCGACTAATACCAGGGGCGTAATTTCAATTTATAATACATACTTGAATTCAACTGACTATTGAACCATCTATCAAAAGTTATGCATGATGGCTGAAGAAAAAAATAATAATAATTGTACTCACAATATACACTATATAGGGACACCCCTTCAAATGAGTGGATTCAGCTATTTCAGCCACACCCGTTGCTGACAGGTGTATAAAATGGAGCACACAGCTATGCAATCTACAAAGACAAACATTGGCAGTAAAATGGGCTCACTAAAGAGCTCAGTGACTTTCAACGTGACACCATCATAGAATGCCACCTGTCCAACAAGTCAGTTTGTAAAAATTCTGGTATTGTGAAGTGGAAACGTCTAGGAGCAACAACGGCTCAGCCGCGAAGTGGTAGGCCATACAGGCTCACAGAACAAGACCACCGAGTGCTGAAGTGCGTAAAAATAGTTTGTCTTCTTTAAGAGCAATTGGAGGCCACAGAAGGAGAGTTGTATGGCATTGAAGCTCGTCTTGAGGGTTGTTAACACAGTGTCCAAGGGCCAAAAGTATACAGAATGGTGTCGTCTGCATAGAGGTGGATCAGAGACTCACCAGCAGCAAGAGCAACCTCATTGATGTATACAAAGAAGAGAGTTGGTCTAAGAATTGAACCCTGTGGCACCCCCACAGAGACTGCCAGAGGCCCGGACAACAGGCCCTCCGATTTGACACACTGAACTCTATCAGAGAAGTAGTTGGTGAACCAGGCGAGGCAATCATTTGGTCAATGAATACGGCTGCACAGTATTGTTTATCGATGGCGGTTAAGATATCGTTTAGGACCTTGAGCGTGGCTGAGGTGCACCCATGACCAGCTCTGAAACCAGATTGCTTGGTGGAGAAGGTATGGTGGGATTCGAAATGGTCGGTAATCTGTTTGTTGACTTGGTTTTCGAAGACCTTAGAAAGGCAGGGTAGGATAGATATAGGTCTGTAACAGTTTGGGTCAAGAGTGTCCCCCCCTTTGAAGAGGGGGATGACCGCAGCTGCTTTCCAATCTTTGGGAATCTCAGACAACACGAAAGAGAGGTTGAACAGGCTAGTAATAGGGGTTGCAACAATTTCGGCAGATAATTTTTAGAAGGAAAGGGTCCAGATTGTCTACCCCGGCTGATTTGTAGGGGTCCAGATTTTGCAGCTCTTTCAGAACATCAGCTGACCTGATTTGGGAGAAGGAGAAATGGGGAAGGCTTGGGCGAGTTGCTGTGAGGGGTGCAGTGCTGTTGACCGGGGTAGGGGTAGCCAGGTGGAAAGAATGGCCAGCAGTAGAAAAATGCTTATTGAAATTCTCAATTATAGTGGATTTATCGGTGGTGACAGTGTTTCCTATCTTCAGTGCAGTGGGCAGCTGGGAGGAGGTGTTCTTATTCTCCATGGACTTTACAGTGTCCCAGAACTTTTTTGAGTTTGTGTTGCAGGAAGCAAATTTCTGCTTTGGCTTTTTCTAACTGCCTGTGTATATTGGTTTCTAGCTTCCCTGAAAAATTGCATATCACGGGGGCTGTTTGATGCTAAGGCAGAACGCCATAGGATGTTTTTGTGTCTGGAGAGAACCAATGGCTATATCTGTTCCTGGTTCTAAATGTCTTGAATTGCTTATTTGCTTATTTAAGAATTGCTTACATGCTTATTTAAGATGGCGAGGAAGGCATTTAAAAAAAAAAAAACAGGCATCCTCTACTGACGGGATGAGATCAATATCCTTCCAGGATACCCCGGCCAGGCCGATTAGAAAGGCCTGCTCGCTGGAGTGTTTCAGGGAGCATTTGACAAAACGATTTAACAATACGCTAAAGTCCTTCCACAGTGCCGAATTGTCAGTCTGGATGAACACAGATGCTGCCTTGAATTCTTACATGTTTCCCCCACTGCATTTCAGTTTTACAGCCATGCATGCTTATGCGAAGGCTGCAATTATGTGCGTATAATGTCTGTCATCTGCCCGAATTATAGGAAGGAATCTCGGATGGATTTATGCAAATAAAATGTTTATTTTGGGGTTTTAATACCCCGAGGCCATGCTTTAAATGGTTGTTTACATGGCGACTTATACATTTAGGAGGGTCAAATCAACTGTAAAGAAATTAATGTACAGAGGAGCAATGTTGTAATGGGCTGACGTAATGGCTGCTTAACTATACTAGCTAGAGTAAGTGGCTTGCTAGCTTAGCGTCCAACACATTAGCTAGCATATTCTTGTCAATGTCTAACACTGTTACTTAACACTTATACAGGTCAATTGAACATTTTGAGGCAATCATTGCTGGCAATATCCCCTCAAAACATTGTATGTGTATGGCTTTTGTCTTCAAGAACCTCAGGAGGTTGAAGAAATTTGGCATGGCACCTAAAACCCTCACAAACTTTTACAGATACACAATTGAGAGCTTCCTGTCAGGCTGTATCACCGCCTGGTACAGCAACTGCACCGCACACAACTGCAGGGCTCTCCCTCCAGGACACCTACAGCACCCGATGTCACAGGAAGGCCAAAAAGATCATCAAGGACAACAACCACCCGAGTCAACGATGAACAACAACGACTGGCTAGCTGGTTGACCTACAAACCAGCTAAAAGCTTTGCTGATAGTGACACTGTGTGTGTGTGTGTGTGTGTGTGTGTGTGTGTGTGTGTGTGTGTGTGTGTGTGTGTGTGTGTGTGTGTGTGTGTGTGTGTGTATCACACTGTGAGGTAATGCATGGCTGAGTTTTTTGAGGCTTCAAAGATTCGTCCAAGCCAGCACTTCTGAGG
>NC_048570.1:84594567-84607067 GCF_013265735.2 Oncorhynchus mykiss
AGAGGGGAGAGGTGGAAAGAAGCAGAATGAGAGGGGAGAGGTGGAGAGAAGCAGAAGGAGAGGGAGAGAGACGGAACAGAGCTTTTTATGAGCCTGTGATTATAGTTTGGCATAGTAGCACAAAGAGCAGGAGTGTTCTCGTTCAAATTCCCTATAGGAAGATTACCTAATGTAGATAGTAGATTTATGGTACAACATTGTACCTAGCATGAGGTTAGCATAAGGTTTAACCCTTACAGTTATGGTACAGGTTGGGTTCAGGAATTAAAGGTTTAACCCTTACAGTAATGGTACAGATTAGGACCTGAGTTTAAGGTTTAACCCTTACAGTAATGGTACAGATTAGGACCAGGCATTGAAGGTTTAACCCTTACAGTAATGGTACAGATTAGAACCAGAGTTTAAGGTTTAACCCTTACAGTAATGGTACAGATTAGAACCAGAGTTTAAGGTGTAACCCTTACAGAAATGGTACAGATTAGAACCAGAGTTTAAGGTTTAACCCTTACAGAAATGGTACAGATTAGAACCAGAGTTTAAGGTTTAACCCTTACAGTAATGGTACTGTGTAGTACAGTCTGGTAAATAGCAGGACCAGGCATGACTAGTGGCTGCAGGTTTCACACCATTACGATGATAATAATGCATGAGACACAGAACTGAGAGAGACTGAGGAAAACAGGACCAATCAGTCATCCAGAATATTCTCCCCTTTACTGATGTTTTGCTGCTAACAGAGTCACCTGTTCCAAAGACAAGAACCACAACGGGTGTCAAGAGAGACCCAGGAGTGACAGACAGGAGAGCCCTTGAGATGATGACATCAGAGGGGCTTTCAGCTTGCTATGTTTCCATTATCAAATCAAATCACATTTTATGTGTCACATGGTGACATGGTTAGCAGATGTTAATGCGAGGGTAGCGAAATGCTTGTGCTTCTAGTTCCAACAATGCAGTAATAAAACCTAAGATTACCTGGGGTACCAATGTGGTATTATGGTAGATGATAGTGGTCAACAGTCCCTTTTGAAACAACCCAACCTCACAATGGGCCTCTGAACACCTCAAAACGGATATTATATCATCCCAAAACATGTATAAGATTCCTATGGGAGGGAAGGACAGCACACATTACACCGATGTTAAGGTCTCTGCACGGGCTGACAGTTTTACAATTCATTTTAGGATTTTTCTAATGGTTTTTAAATCAATCCACGATCGTGCACCCCAATACATGTCAGACATGCTTTTTCGTTATGTACTCAGTAGGTCCTTCAGGTCCTCTGGCCTTTTAACTCTCCCAAAGCCTAGGACCAAGAGGCATGGAGAGGCAGCCTTTAGTTACTATGCCCCCAGCCTCTGGACCAGCCTGCCAGAGAATCTGAGGGGGGCTGAAACTGTGGACATATTTAAAAGAGTCTTAAAACGCATATGTTTAGCTTTGCTTTTCCTTAGGATGTTTTTTAGCCATTCAGTTTTTATTGTTAATTCTTTACATTTTTATCTTATGTTTGTTGTGTAGTAAATATTTCAGTTTGAATTATTTTTCTTCCTATAAAGCACATTGTATAGCATTCCATTTCTGAAATGTGCTGTATAAATACAGCTTGAGTTGATTGGAGGGAGGGAGGGAGGGAGGGAGGGAGGGAGGGAGGGAGGGAGGGAGGGAGAGGGAGGGAGGGAGTTGGTGGAAAGTGAGGGAGGGTAGAATGGGGGTGGATAGAGAAGTACTCAGTGTGAACAAACAGACCACATCCATGTCAGAACATGTTGTTGAAAGGAGGAGAGAACCAGCTGAATGAGAAGAGAGGATAACGGACAGAAAAATAGAAGAGAAGAAAGGAGGGATGGAAACAGGTATTTCACTCAGCTAGGGTCGAGAGAGTCAGAGATTAACAGACTAGGGTCACTGACCAGTGTATGTGTTAGTATGTTTACAATACAACCAGGGGTGTTGGATGGTGTGAGAAGACACACACACAGTACACACAGTACACACACAGCACACACATTACACACACAGTACACACACACATTACACACACACAGTACACACACAGTACACAAACAGTACACACACACACAGTACACACACAGTACACACACACAGTACACACACACAGTACACACACAATACACACACAGTACAGTTACTGTTAGATCTTGATCTCAGGAGCTCAAACCATGGCTGCAGGCGAGGAACACACACCAGCAGAAAGTATGAGTGAGCTTCAAAGCAGAGGAAGTCAAAGTTCCTCACACTCACACACCTGCCAGGTGGGGTTATCACTGCACACCACCAGAGGCTTTTAGGGAGATCCTGATCATAAATTACATGAAAAGTTGATACTGGATTTTCCAGGTGAACAAAAAGAGGGCCTACTCTAATTTCATGTATGTGGTAGTAGTGGTAGTAGTGGTAGTAGTGGTAGTGAGTAGTAGTGGTAGTAGTGGTAGTAGTGTCAGGGGGTTGTAGTGGTAGGGGGTTGTAGTGGTAGTAATGGTAGTGAGTAGTAGTGGTAGTAGTGGCAGGGGGTTGTAGTGGTAGGGGGTTGTAGTGGTAGGGGGTTGTAGTGGTAGGGGGTAGTAGTGGTAGTGAGTAGTAGTGGTAGTAGGGTAGTAGTGGTAGGGGGTTGTAGTGGTAGTAATGGTACTAGTGGGTAGTAGTGGTAGGGGGTAGTAGTGGTAGTAGTGGTAGTAGTGGTAGTGAGTAGTAGTGGTAGTAGTGGTAGTAGTGGTAGGGGGTTGTAGTGGTAGTAATGGTACTAGTGGGTAGTAGTGGTAGGGGGTAGTGGTAGGGGGTAGTAGTAGTAGTGAGTAGTAGTGGTAGTAGGGTAGTAGTGGTAGGGGGTTGTAGTGGTAGTAATGGTACTAGTGGGTAGTAGTGGTAGGGGGTAGTGGTAGGGGGTAGTAGTGGTAGAAGTGGTAGTGGTGGCAGTAGTGGTAGGGGGTAGTAGTGGTAGAAGTGGTAGTAGTGGTAGTAGTGACAGTAGTGGTAGGGGTTAGTAGTGGTAGGGGGGAGTAGTGGTAGTAGTTGTAAGGGGTAGTAGTGGTAGGGGGTAGTAGTGGTTGTAGTGGTAAGGGGTAGTAGTGGCAGTAGTTGTAAGGGGTAGTAGTGGTAGGGGGTAGTAGTGGTAGTAGTAGTAAGGGGTAGTAGTGGCAGTAGTTGTAAGGGGTAGTAGTGGAAGGGGGTAGTAGTGGTAGGGGGTAGTAGTGGCAGTAGTTGTAAGGGGTAGTAGTGGTAGGGGGTAGAGGTGGTAGGGGGTAGTAGTGGCAGTAGTTGTAAGGGGTAGTAGTGGTAGTAGTGGTAGGTGGTAGTAGTGGTGGTAGTGGTAGGGGGTAGTAGTGGTAGGGGGTAGAGGTGGTAGGGGGTAGTAGTGGTAGGGGGTAATAGTGGTAGGGGGTAGAGGTGGTAGGGGTAGTAGTGGTAGGGGGTAGTAGTGGTAGGGGGTAGAGGTGGTAGGGGTAGTAGTGGTAGTAGTGGTAGGGGGTAGTAGTGGTAGTAGTGGTAGGGGGTAGTAGTGGTAGGGGGTAGTAGTGGTAGTAGTGGTAGCGGGTAGTAGTGGTAGTAGTGGTAGGGGATAGTAGTGGTAGTAGTGGTAGTGGTAGTAATGGTAGGGGATAGTAGTGGTAGTAGTGGTAGGGGGTAGTAGTGGTAGTGGTAGTAGTGGTAGGGGGTAGTAGTGGTAGAGGTGGTAGGGGGTAGTAGTGGTAGTGGTAGTAATGGTAGGGGATAGTAGTGGTAGTGGTAGGGGGTAGTAGTGGTAGTGGTAGTAGTGGTAGGGGGTAGTAATGGTAGAGGTGGTAGGGGGTAGTAGTAGTGGTAGGGGTAGTAGTGGTAGTAGTGGTAGGGGATAGTAGTGGTAGTAGTGGTAGTAATGGTAGGGGATAGTAGTGGTAGTAGTGGTAGTGGTAGGGGATAGTAGTGGTAGTAGTGGTAGTAGTGGTAGGGGATAGTAGTGGTAGTAGTGGTAGTAGTGGTAGTAGTGGTAGGGGATAGTAGTGGTAGAGGGTAGTAGTGGTAGTGGTAGTAGTGGTAGATGGTAGTAGTGGTAGTAGTAGTGGTAGGGGGTAGTAGTGGTAGTAGTGGTAGGTGGTAGTATTGGTAGGGGGTAGTAGTGGTAGTAGTGGTAGTGGTAGTAGTGGTAGGGGGTAGTAGTGGTAGTAGTGGTAGGGGGTAGTAGTGGTAGGGGGTAGTAGTGGTAGTAGTGGTAGCGGGTAGTAGTGGTAGTAGTGGTAGGGGATAGTAGTGGTAGTAGTGGTAGTGGTAGTAATGGTAGGGGATAGTAGTGGTAGTAGTGGTAGGGGGTAGTAGTGGTAGTGGTAGTAGTGGTAGGGGGTAGTAGTGGTAGAGGTGGTAGGGGGTAGTACTGGTAGTAGTGGTAGTGGTAGTAATGGTAGGGGATAGTAGTGGTAGTGGTAGGGGGTAGTAGTGGTAGTGGTAGTAGTGGTAGGGGGTAGTAATGGTAGAGGTGGTAGGGGGTAGTAGTGGTAGTAGTGGTAGGGGGTAGTAGTAGTGGTAGAGTAAGTAGTGGTAGTAGTGGTAGGGGATAGTAGTGGTAGTAGTGGTAGTAATGGTAGGGGATAGTAGTGGTAGTAGTGGTAGTGGTAGGGGATAGTAGTGGTAGTAGTGGTAGTAGTGGTAGGGGATAGTAGTGGTAGTAGTGGTAGTAGTGGTAGTAGTGGTAGGGGATAGTAGTGGTAGAGGGTAGTAGTGGTAGTGGTAGTAGTGGTAGGGGGTAGTAGTGGTAGTAGTGGTAGGTGGTAGTATTGGTAGGGGGTAGTAGTGGTAGTAGTGGTAGTGGTAGTAGTGGTAGGGGGTAGTAGTGGTAGGGTGTAGTAGTGGTAGTAGTGGTAGGGGGTAGTAGTGGTAGTAGTGGTAGGTGGTAGGGGGTAGGGGGTAGTAGTGGTAGTAGTGGTAGGGGGTAGTAGTGGTAGTAGTGGTAGGGGGTAGTAGTGGTAGGGGGTAGTAGTGGTAGGTGGTAGTAGTGGTAGGTGGTAGTAGTGGTAGGTGGTAGTAGTGGTAGTAGTGGTAGGGGGTAGTAGTGGTAGTAGTGGTAGGGGGTAGTAATGGTAGTAGTGGTAGTAGTGGTAGTAGTGGTAGGGGGTAGTAGTGTTAGGTGGTAGTAGTGGTAGTAGTGGTAGTAGTGTTAGGTGGTAGTAGTGGTAGTAGTGGTACAGTGGGGAGAACAAGTATTTGATACACTGCCGATTTTGCAGGTTTTCCTACTTACAAAGCATGTAGAGGTCTGTAATTTTTATCAAAGGTACATTTCAACTGTGAGAGACGGAATCAGGCATTGAATATTTAACCCTTACAGTAATGGTACAGATTAGAACCAGAGTTTAATGTGTAACCCTTACAGTAATGGTACATATTAGAACCAGAGTTTAAGGTTTAACCCTTACAGAAATGGTACAGATTAGAACCAGTTTAAGGTTTAACCTTACAGTAATGGTACTGTGTAGTACAGTCTGGTACATAGCAGGACCAGGCGTGACTAGTGGCAGCAGGTTTCACACCATTACGATGATAATAATGCATGAGACACAGAACTGAGAGAGACTGAGGAAAACAGGACCAATCAGAGTCATCCAGAATATTATCCCCTTTACTGATGTTTTGCTGCTAACAGAGTCACCTGTTCCAAAGACAAGAACCACAACGGGTGTCAAGAGAGACCCAGGAGTGACAGACAGGAGAGGCTTTGAGATGATGACATCAGAGGGGCTTTCAGCTTGCTATGTTTCCATTATCAAATCAAATCACATTTTATGTAAGGGGTAGTAGTGGCAGTAGTTGTAAGGGGTAGTAGTGGTGGTAGGGGTAGTAGTGGTAGTAGTGGTAGGGGATAGTAGTGGTAGTAGTGGTAGTAATGGTAGGGGATAGTAGTGGTAGTAGTGGTAGTTGTGGTAGGGGATAGTAGTGGTAGTAGTGGTAGTAGTGGTAGGGGATAGTAGTGGTAGGGGGTAGTAGTGGCAGTAGTGGTAGGGGGTAGTAGTAGTGGTAGGGGTAGTAGTGGTAGTAGTGGTAGGGGATAGTAGTGGTAGTAGTGGTAGTAATGGTAGGGGATAGTAGTGGTAGTAGTGGTAGTGGTAGGGGATAGTAGTGGTAGTAGTGGTAGTAGTGGTAGTAGTGGTAGGGGATAGTAGTGGTAGAGGGTAGTAGTGGTAATGGTAGTAGTGGTAGGTGGTAGTAGTGGTAGTAGTGGTAGGGGGTAGTAGTGGTAGTAGTGGTAGGTGGTAGTATTGGTAGGGGGTAGTAGTGGTAGTAGTGGTAGTGGTAGTGGTAGTAGTGGTAGGGGGTAGTAGTGGTAGGGTGTAGTAGTGGTAGTAGTGGTAGGGGGTAGTAGTGGTAGTAGTGGTAGGTGGTAGGGGGTAGGGGGTAGTAGTGGTAGGGTGTAGTAGTGGTAGTAGTGGTAGCTGGTAGTAGTGGTAGTAGTGGTAGTAGTGGTAGGGGGTAGTAGTGGTAGTGGTAGTAGTGGTAGGGGGTAGTAGTGGTAGGGTGTAGTAGTGGTAGGGTGTAGTAGTGGTAGTAGTGGTAGGTGGTAGGGGGTAGGGGGTAGTAGTGGTAGGGGGTAGTAGTGGTAGTAGTGGTAGTAGTGGTAGGGGGTAGTAGTGGTAGGTGGTAGTAGTGGTAGGTGGTAGTAGTGGTAGTAGTGGTAGGTGGTAGTAGTGGTAGTAGTGGTAGGGGGTAATAGTGGTAGTAGTGGTAGGGGGTAGTAGTGGTAGTAGTGGTAGTAGTGGTAGTAGTGGTAGGGGGTAGTAGTGGTAGGTGGTAGTAGTGGTAGTAGTGGTAGTAGTGTTAGGTGGTAGTAGTGGTAGTAGTGGTACATTGGGGAGAACAAGTATTTGATACACTGCTGATTTTGCAGGTTTTCCTACTTACAAAGCATGTAGAGGTCTGTAATTTTTATCAAAGGTACATTTCAACTGTGAGAGACGGAATCTAAAACAAAAATCCAGAAAATCACATTGTATGAGTTTTAAGTAGTTAATTTGCATTTTATTGCAAATTAATTACTTAAGAGGCTGTAGCAGTTTTTTTAAATGTATTTATTTTTAAATTTATTCTCTCTCTGGGGTGGATCATCTTAATATTACAGAAAGAATGTTGCTTCCATCAATGTAATTGTCTGCATCATTTCCAATCCCCCATATATTTTTTGGGTAAATATATATATATCCATTAACATATAGGCATGCATACATATACACATACAGTGCCTTGCGAAAGTAATCGGCCCCCTTGAACTTTGTGACCTTTTGCCACATTTCAGGCTTCAAACATAAAGATATAGAACTGTATTTTTTTGTGAAGAATCAACAACAAGTGGGACACAATCATGAAGTGGAACGACATTTATTGGATATTTCAAACTTTTTTAACAAATCAAAAACGGAAAAATTGGGCGTGCAAAATTATTCAGCCCCCTTAAGTTAATACTTTGTAGCGCCACCTTTTGCTGTGATTACAGCTGTAAGTCGCTTGGGGTATGTCTCTATCACTTTTGCACATCGAGAGACTGACATTTTTTCCCATTCCTCCTTGCAAAACAGCTCGAGCTCAGTGAGGTTGGATGGAGAGCATTTGTGAACAGCAGTTTTCAGTTCTTTCCACAGATTCTCCATTGGATTCAGGTCTGGACTTTGACTTGGCCATTCTAACACCTGGATATGTTTATTTTTGAACCATTCCATTGTAGATTTTGCTTTATGTTTTGGATCATTGTCTTGTTGGAAGACAAATCTCCGTCCCAGTCTCAGGTCTTTTGCAGACTCTATCAGGTTTTCTTCCAGAATGGTCCTGTATTTGGCTCCATCCATCTTCCCATCAATTTTAACCATCTTCCCTGTCCCTGCTGAAGAAAAGCAGGCCCAAACCATGATGCTGCCACCACCATGTTTGACAGTGGGGATGGTGTGTTCAGCTGTGTTGCTTGTACGCCAAACATAACATTTTGCATTGTTGCCAAAAAGTTCAATTTTGGTTTCATCTGACCAGAGCACCTTCTTCCACATGTTTGGTGTGTCTCCCAGGTGGCTTGTGGCAAACTTTAAACGGCACTTTTTATGGATATCTTTAAGAAATGGCTTTCTTGCCACTCTTCCATAAAGGCCAGATTTGTGCAATATACGACTGATTGTTGTCCTATGGACAGAGTCTCCCACCTCAGCTGTAGATCTCTGCAGTTCATCCAGAGTGATCATGGGCCTCTTGGCTGCATCTCTGATCAGTCTTCTCCTTGTATGAGCTGAAAGTTTAGAGGGACGGCCAGGTCTTGGTAGATTTGCAGTGGTCTGATACTCCTTCCATTTCAATATTATCGCTTGCACAGTGCTCCTTGGGATGTTTAAAGCTTGGGAAATCTTTTTGTATCCAAATCCGGCTTTAAACTTCTTCACAACAGTATCTCGGACCTGCCTGGTGTGTTCCTTGTTCTTCATGATGCTCTCTGCGCTTTTAACGGACCTCTGAGACTATCACAGTGCAGGTGCATTTATACGGAGACTTGATTACACACAGGTGGATTGTATTTATCATCATTAGTCATTTAGGTCAACATTGGATCATTCAGAGATCCTCACTGAACTTCTGGAGAGAGTTTGCTGCACTGAAAGTAAAGGGGCTGAATAATTTAGCACGCCCAATTTTTCAGTTTTTGATTTGTTAAAAAAGTTTGAAATATCCAATAAATGTCGTTCCACTTCATGATTGTGTCCCACTTGTTAATTCTTCACAAAACAATACAGTTCTATATCTTTATGTTTGAAGCCTGAAATGTGGCAAAAGGTCGCAAAGTTCAAGGGGGCCGAATACTTTCGCAAGGCACTGTACATACACATACCTATATAGACATACTTTTTTTAGAATATACCTTTATTATTCCCGGCAAACCCTACCACCCTTCCCCCAATTGGAGTAAACTAATAAACAATAACACTTCGGCTTCTACCTTCAGTTTATTTATCTTATATAAACTATTTTACAATAGTTATATTTTCTTTGTTTTTAGTCCTTCCTCTATTTCTGATGTCCATCCAGTTTGATTTCTATTTGAAACTGTGCTATTTCACAAAAGTTCTGAACCTATATACATTTTACAGACCCCGTATGTTCTACATGTTTACCTTGCTATTAGTCCCACCCTTCAGCTCCATTCAACCCCTCCCATCCATCTCTCAACATCATCCAGTCCCACCCTTCAGCTCCATTCAACCCCTCCCATCTATCTCTCAACATCATCCAGTCCCTCCCTTCAGCTCCATTCAACCCCTCCCATCCATCTCTCAACATCATCCAGTCCCACCCTTCAGCTCCATTCAACCCCTCCCATCCATCTCTCAACATCATCCAGTCCCACCCTTCAGCTCCATTCAACCTCTCCCATCTATCTCTCAACATCATCCAGTCCCTCCCTTCAGCTCCATTCAACCCCTCCCATCTATCTCTCAACATCATCCAGTCCCACCCTTCAGCTCCATTCAACCTCTCCCATCTATCTCTCAACATCATCCAGTCCCTCCCTTCAGCTCCATTCAACCCCTACCATCTATCTCTCAACATCATCCATTTTGGATTTCTATTTGCCATATATTGTTCAACTGTGCAGTGATGCTTCACAAAAGTATTGAACCTTTCTATTCTCATAGCTTCTATAGATTATAAATGAAAAATATATTTTTTTGCTAAAATAATGATTATATTATTGATTGAATGACTATGGCTTTTCAAATCACCCAGTATTGCTATCTGCAGCGTTAGTTCTAGGCAAATGTTGCAATTCTTCAGCCTTTCCTGGACCTGTGACCAAAAATGAGCTACATATGGACAATACCAAAATAAATGATCTAATGACTCTGCCTCCTCACAGCATAATCTGCAGAGCTGGGAAGATTGTGTCCCCTATATATATATAACATTCTATTGGTTGCAAGAATTTTGTATAATAATTAAAATGTAAAAAATTGAAGTTTTGAATCTGGCGTTGTTTTGCGTATCAATTCATAAACCATATGCCATGGAATGGGTACATCAAAAATCTCTTCAAAATTATTTTGCAATTTATATGGCACAGCTGTCAATTTTTTGTTCCTTAAATGAAATTGGTATATGTTTTTATTTATCACACTTTTCTTTAACCATTTATGTTCTTTAATACAGGGCCATCATACAAGTTCCTTACTTTTATCCCCTTCTACTTGCCTCTTCCATTTCTGTGATAATGCTGCAATTAATTGGTTGTAATTTTGGGTAGAGCAGATATTTCCATATGTCTGTGTTAGCTGTATGTGTGACATAACTCCCCCAGTCCTATTTATGATATCATTCACTCAAATGATACCTTTTTTAAACATTTCTTCAAAAAAATCTTTTTTTAAATATATTAATTAATTAATATATTTGAGTTTAACCACAATATTTGTTGTACTATTTGTTCCATCCTTTTAGGTGGATTAAACTGAAATTGCAACCAACTTTCGAAAGCTTGTTTAAATAATAAAGGTATTTTGGAGATTATTTCCTTTCCAAACCACCAAAAAGGAGCAGGTGTAATCTGAATAAAGGGGAAAAGGCCCTTCCTGTATATAGGATGAGACATTCATACCAATTTACTAGAGAACCAGTTTGGATTTAAGTATAACTTTTGTATGACTGAAGCCTTTAGTGAGAGGTCTAATGCTTTAATATTTAATCATTTCTGCCCTCCGAATTCATATTCGTTATATAAATAGGCCCTTTTCATTTTGTCTGGCTTGCCGTTCCAAATAAAATATAATATTTTTTGTTCATATCATTTAAAAAGCAGGTAGCTAGGTGTAGGCTAAACCATAAGCAAATAGGTAAACTGTGATGTGACTAAAGAGTTAATCGGGGTGATTTTTCCACAAATAGACAGGTATTTTCCTTTCCATGGTAGCAAGATCTGATCTATTTTTGCTAACTTTCTATAAAATTGTATTAGAGTGAGATCATTTCTTTCTTTTGGGATTTGTATACTGAGTATGTCCACATCTCCGTCAGACCATTTAATTGGTAAACTATATGGTAATGTAAAATTAGCATTTTTTAGTGATCCAACATTTATCATAATTTGGATTTAATCCAGAGAGGATAGCAAAAGTATCAAGATCCTCTATGAGGCTGTGGAGAGATTCTAATTGTGGTTTTAAAAGAAAACATGAATCATCAGCGTACAATGACTTCTTTGTTTTTAAGCCACGGATTTCTAATCCCTTAATATTATTGTTTAATCTAATTTTAACAGCTAACATTTCGATGGCAATAATAAATAGATATGCCGATAGTGGATTATTCTGTGCCTCTATGGTACAGATTTTATTGCTATCTGACTGTACTGTTAGTCCTTTAATTTCCTTTGTTAATATGGACTCTTTTGATGTGAATTGTTTTTGTTTTATAGATGAGTAGTGAATTGCATGGCCTCTAAACGCACACTTAAAAGTGTCCCACACAATAAGGGGATCAGATGTACCTATGTTATGTCTGAAAAAGTCAGTTATAAATTCATCTGTCCTAATTTTAAGCAATTTATCATCTAGTAGGCTTTGATTACATTTCCAATATCCCCGCCCACGTGGAAATTCTGTAATTTTACAGTTATAGTGGGGCAGATTACACATTACAGTTACAGTGGGGTGGAGAGACAGACAGAATACAGTTGCTGTGGGGTGGAGAGACAGATTACAGTTATAGTGAGGGGGGAGAGACAGACAGATTACAGTTATAGTGGGGCGGAGAGACAGACAGATTACAGTTATAGTGAGGGGGAGAGACAGACAGATTACAGTCATAGTGAGGGGGGAGAGAGACAGATTACAGTTACAGTGGGGCAGAGAGACAGACAGATTACAGTTATAGTGAGGGGGGAGAGACAGACAGATTACAGTTATAGTGAGGGCGGAGAGACAGACAGATTTCAGTTATAGTGGGGCGGAGAGACAGACAGATTATAGTTACAGTGGGGCGGAGAGACAGACAGATTACAGTTACAGTTGGGTGGAGAGACAGACAGATTACAGTTACAGTGGGGCGGAGAGACAGACAGAATACAGTTACAGTGGGGTGGAGAGACAGACAGATTACAGTTATAGTGGGGCGGAGAGAGAGACAGACAGATTACAGTTACAGTGGGGTGGAGAGACAGACAGATTACAGTTATAGTGGGGCGGAGAGACAGACAGAATACAGTTATAGTGGGGCGGAGAGAGAGACAGACAGATTACAGTTACAGTGGGGTGGAGAGACAGACAGATTACAGTTATAGTGGGGCGGAGAGACAGACAGATTACAGCAGGGTCTTATCTGCAGTACGTGTGTGGTCTTATCTTCAAAGTGTGTGCGTGTGTGCGTGTGTGAGAGAGTGTAAGTGTGTGTGTGTGTGTGTCCGCATGCATGTGCGTTTGTGTGTCTGTGTGCGTGTGTGTGTGTATGTGTGCGTGCGTGTGCGTGTGCGTGTGTGTGTGTGTTTGTGTGT
>NC_048570.1:84612067-84639567 GCF_013265735.2 Oncorhynchus mykiss
TGTAGAGGAGGGTAGATATTTAAACTGTAGAGGAGGGTAGATCTTTAAACTGTAGAGGAGGGTAGATCTTTAAACTGTAGAGGAGGGTAGATATTTACACTGTAGAGGAGGGTAGATATTTACACTGTAGAGGAGGGTAGATATTTAAACTGTAGAGGAGGAGTAGATATTTAAACTGTAGAGGAGGGTAGATATTTAAACTGTAGAGGAGGGTAGATATTTAAACTGTAGAGGAGGGTAGATCTTTAAACTGTAGAGGAGGGCAGATATTTAAACTGTAGAGGAGGGTAGATCTTTACACTGTAGAGGAGGGTAGATCTTTACACTGTAGAGGAGGGTAGATCTTTAAACTGTAGAGGAGGGCAGATATTTAAACTGTAGAGGAGGGTAGATCTTTACACTGTAGAGGAGGGTAGATCTTTACACTGTAGAGGAGGGTAGATCTTTAAACTGTAGAGGAGGGTAGATCTTTACACTGTAGAGGTGTGGTAGATATTTAAACTGTAGAGGAGGGTAGATCTTTACACTGTAGAGGAGGGTAGATCTTTACACTGTAGAGGAGGGTAGATCTTTACACTGTAGAGGAGGGTAGATCTTTACACTGTAGAGGAGGGTAGATCTTTAAACTGTAAAGGAGGGTAGATATTTACACTGTAGAAGAGGGTAGATATTTAAACTGTAGAGGAGGGTAGATATTTAAACTGTAGAGGAGGGTAGATATTTACACTGTAGAGGAGGGTAGATCTTTAAACTGTAGAGGAGGGTAGATATTTAAACTGTAGAGGAGGGTAGATATTTAAACTGTAGAGGAGGGTAGATATTTAAACTGTAGAGGAGGGTAGATATTTACACTGTAGAGGAGGGTAGATATTTAAACTGTAGAGGAGGGTAGATATTTACACTGTAGAGGAGGGCAGATATTTACACTATAGAGGAGGGTAGATCTTTAAACTGTAGAGGAGGGTAGATATTTACACTGTAGAGGAGGGTAGATATTTACACTGTAGAGGAGGGTAGATCTTTAAACTGTAGAGGAGGGCAGATATTTAAACTGTAGAGGAGGGTAGATCTTTACACTGTAGAGGAGGGTAGATCTTTAAACTGTAGAGGAGGGCAGATATTTAAACTGTAGAGGAGGGTAGATCTTTACACTGTAGAGGAGGGTAGATCTTTAAACTGTAGAGGAGGGCAGATATTTAAACTGTAGAGGAGGGTAGATCTTTACACTGTAGAGGAGGGTAGATCTTTAAACTGTAGAGGAGGGCAGATATTTAAACTGTAGAGGAGGGTAGATATTTACACTGTAGAGGAGGGTAGATATTTACACTGTAGAGGAGGGTAGATATTTACACTGTAGAGGAGGGTAGATGGGACGGTCTCCGAAGACGTTTAAAGATCTACCCTCCTCTACAGTTTAAATATCTACCCTCCTCTACAGTTTAAAGATCTACCCTCCTCTACAGTTTAAAGATCTACCCTCCTCTACAGTGTAAATATCTACCCCACCTCTACAGTTTAAATATCTACCCTCCTCTACAGTTTAAAGATCTACCCTCCTCTACAGTTTAAAGATCTACCCTCCTCTACAGTGTAAATATCTACCCCACCTCTACAGTTTAAATATCTACCCTCCTCTACAGTTTAAAGATCTACCCTCCTCTACAGTTTAAAGATCTACCCTCCTCTACAGTTTAAATATCTACCCTCCTCTACAGTTTAAAGATCTACCCTCCTCTACAGTTTAAATATCTACCCTCCTCTACAGTTTAAAGATCTACCCTCCTCTACAGTTTAAAGATCTACCCTCCTCTACAGTTTAAATATCTACCCTCCTCTACAGTGTAAATATCTACCCTCCTCTACAGTTTAAAGATCTACCCTCCTCTACAGTGTAAATATCTACCCTCCTCTACAGTGTAAAGATCTACCCTCCTCTACAGTTTAAAGATCTACCCTCCTCTACAGTGTAAAGATCTACCCTCCTCTACAGTTTAAAGATCTACCCTCCTCTACAGTTTAAAGATCTACCCTCCTCTACAGTTTAAATATCTACCCTCCTCTACAGTGTAAATATCTACCCTCCTCTACAGTTTAAATATCTACCCTCCTCTACAGTTTAAAGATCTACCCTCCTCTACAGTTTAAATATCTACCCTCCTCTACAGTGTAAATATCTACCCTCCTCTACAGTTTAAATATCTACCCTCCTCTACAGTGTAAATATCTACCCTCCTCTACAGTTTAAAGATCTACCCTCCTCTACAGTTTAAATATCTACCCTCCTCTACAGTTTAAAGATCTACCCTCCTCTACAGTTTAAAGATCTACCCTCCTCTACAGTTTAAATATCTACCCTCCTCTACAGTTTAAATATCTACCCTCCTCTACAGTTTAAATATCTACCCTCCTCTACAGTTTAAATATCTACCCTCCTCTACAGTTTAAATATCTACCCTCCTCTACAGTTTAAAGATCTACCCTCCTCTACAGTTTAAATATCTACCCTCCTCTACAGTTTAAATATCTACCCCACCTCTACAGTTTAAATATCTACCCTCCTCTACAGTTTAAATATCTACCCTCCTCTACAGTTTAAAGATCTACCCTCCTCTACAGTTTAAATATCTACCCTCCTCTACAGTTTAAAGATCTACCCTCCTCTACAGTTTAAATATCTGCCCTCCTCTACAGTGTAAATATCTACTCCTCCTCTACAGTTTAAAGATCTACCCTCCTCTACAGTTTAAATATCTACTCCTCCTCTACAGTTTAAATATCTACCCTCCTCTACAGTTTAAATATCTACCCTCCTCTACAGTTTAAATATCTACCCTCCTCTACAGTTTAAAGATCTGCCACACCTCTACAGTGTAAATATCTACCCTCCTCTACAGTTTAAATATCTACCCTCCTCTACAGTTTAAAGATCTGCCACACCTCTACAGTGTAAATATCTACCCTCCTCTACAGTTTAAATATCTACCCTCCTCTACAGTTTAAATATCTACCCTCCTCTACAGTTTAAATATCTACCCTCCTCTACAGTGTAAATATCTACCCTCCTCTACAGTTTAAATATCTACCCTCCTCGACAGTGTAAATATCTACCCTCCTCTACAGTGTAAATATCTACCCTCCTCTACAGTGTAAATATCTACCCTCCTCTACAGTGTAAATATCTACCCTCCTCTACAGTTTAAATATCTACCCTCCTCTACAGTTTAAATATCTACCCTCCTCTACAGTGTAAATATCTACCCTCCTCTACAGTGTAAATATCTACCCTCCTCTACAGTTTAAATATCTACCCTCCTCTACAGTTTAAATATCTACCCTCCTCTACAGTTTAAAGATCTACCCTCCTCTACAGTTTAAAGATCTGCCACACCTCTACAGTTTAAATATCTACCCTCCTCTACAGTTTAAATATCTACCCTCCTCTACAGTGTAAATATCTACCCTCCTCTACAGTGTAAATATCTACCCTCCTCTACAGTGTAAATATCTACCCTCCTCTACAGTGTAAATATCTACCCTCCTCTACAGTTTAAATATCTACCCTCCTCTACAGTTTAAATATCTACCCTCCTCTACAGTGTAAATATCTACCCTCCTCTACAGTGTAAATATCTACCCTCCTCTACAGTTTAAAGATCTGCCACACCTCTACAGTTTAAATATCTACCCTCCTCTACAGTGTAAAGATCTACCCTCCTCTACAGTTTAAAGATCTACCCTCCTCTACAGTTTAAAGATCTACCCTCCTCTACAGTTTAAATATCTACCCTCCTCTACAGTGTAAATATCTACCCTCCTCTACAGTTTAAATATCTACCCTCCTCTACAGTTTAAATATCTACCCTCCTCTACAGTTTAAATATCTGCCCTCCTCTACAGTTTAAATATCTACCCTCCTCTACAGTGTAAATATCTACCCTCCTCTACAGTTTAAATATCTACCCTCCTCTACAGTTTAAAGATCTGCCACACCTCTACAGTTTAAATATCTACCCTCCTCTACAGTTTAAATATCTACCCTCCTCTACAGTGTAAATATCTACCCTCCTCTACAGTGTAAATATCTACCCTCCTCTACAGTGTAAATATCTACCCTCCTCTACAGTTTAAATATCTACCCTCCTCTACAGTTTAAATATCTACCCTCCTCTACAGTGTAAATATCTACCCTCCTCTACAGTGTAAATATCTACCCTCCTCTACAGTTTAAAGATCTACCCCTCCACTACAGTGTAAATATCTACCCTCCTCTACAGTGTAAATATCTACCCTCCTCTACAGTGTAAATATCTACCCTCCTCTACAGTTTAAATGTCTGCCACACCTCTACAGTTTAAATATCTACCCTCCTCTACAGTGTAAATATCTACCCTCCTCTACAGTGTAAATATCTACCCTCCTCTACAGTTTAAATATCTACCCTCCTCTACAGTTTAAATATCTACCCTCCTCTACAGTGTAAATATCTACCCTCCTCTACAGTGTAAATATCTACCCTCCTCTACAGTGTAAATATCTACTCCTCCTCTACAGTTTAAATATCTACCCTCCTCTACAGTTTAAATATCTACCCTCCTCTACAGTGTAAATATCTACCCCCTCTACAGTGTAAATATCTACTCCTCCTCTACAGTGTAAATATCTACTCCTCCTCTACAGTTTAAAGATCTACCCTCCTCTACAGTGTAAATATCTACCCTCCTCTACAGTGTAAATATCTACCCTCCTCTACAGTGTAAATATCTACCCTCCTCTACAGTGTAAAGATCTACCCTCCTCTACAGTGTAAATATCTACCCTCCTCTACAGTTTAAAGATCTACCCTCCTCTACAGTGTAAATATCTACCCTCCTCTACAGTTTAAATATCTACCCTCCTCTACAGTTTAAAGATCTACCCTCCTCTATAGTGTAAATATCTGCCCTCCTCTACAGTGTAAATATCTACCCTCCTCTACAGTTTAAATATCTACCCTCCTCTACAGTGTAAATATCTACCCTCCTCTACAGTTTAAATATCTACCCTCCTCTACAGTTTAAATATCTACCCTCCTCTACAGTTTAAATATCTACCCTCCTCTACAGTTTAAAGATCTACCCTCCTCTACAGTGTAAATATCTACCCTCCTCTACAGTTTAAATATCTACCCTCCTCTACAGTTTAAAGATCTACCCTCCTCTACAGTGTAAATATCTACCCTCCTTTACAGTTTAAAGATCTACCCTCCTCTACAGTGTAAAGATCTACCCTCCTCTACAGTGTAAAGATCTACCCTCCTCTACAGTGTAAAGATCTACCCTCCTCTACAGTGTAAAGATCTACCCTCCTCTACAGTTTAAATATCTACCACACCTCTACAGTGTAAAGATCTACCCTCCTCTACAGTTTAAAGATCTACCCTCCTCTACAGTGTAAAGATCTACCCTCCTCTACAGTGTAAAGATCTACCCTCCTCTACAGTTTAAATATCTGCCCTCCTCTACAGTTTAAAGATCTACCCTCCTCTACAGTGTAAAGATCTACCCTCCTCTACAGTGTAAAGATCTACCCTCCTCTACAGTTTAAATATCTGCCCTCCTCTACAGTTTAAAGATCTACCCTCCTCTACAGTTTAAATATCTACCCTCCTCTACAGTTTAAATATCTACCCTCCTCTACAGTTTAAATATCTACTCCTCCTCTACAGTTTAAATATCTACCCTCCTCTACAGTGTAAATATCTACCCTCCTCTACAGTGTAAATATCTACCCTCCTCTACAGTTTAAAGATCTACCCTCCTCTACAGTTTAAAGATCTACCCTCCTCTACAGTTTAAATATCTACCCTCCTCTACAGTGTAAATATCTACCCTCCTCTACAGTGTAAATATCTACCCTCCTCTACAGTGTAAATATCTACCCTCCTCTACAGTTTAAAGATCTACCACACCTCTACAGTGTAAATATCTACCCTCCTCTACAGTGTAAATATCTACCCTCCTCTACAGTGTAAATATCTACCCTCCTCTACAGTGTAAAGATCTACCCTCCTCTACAGTTTAAATATCTACCCTCCTCTACAGTTTAAAGATCTACCCTCCTCTACAGTTTAAAGATCTACCCTCCTCTACAGTGTAAATATCTACCCTCCTCTACAGTGTAAATATCTACCCTCCTCTACAGTGTAAAGATCTACCCTCCTCTACAGTTTAAATATCTACCCTCCTCTACAGTTTAAAGATCTACCCTCCTCTACAGTTTAAATATCTACCCTCCTCTACAGTTTAAAGATCTACCCTCCTCTACAGTGTAAATATCTACCCTCCTCTACAGTGTAAATATCTACCCTCCTCTACAGTGTAAAGATCTACCCTCCTCTACAGTGTAAAGATCTGCCCTCCTCTACAGTGTAACGATCTACCCTCCTCTACAGTGTAAAGATCTACCCTCCTCTACAGTGTAAAGATCTACCCTCCTCTACAGTTTAAAGATCTACCCTCCTCTACAGTGTAAAGATCTACCCTCCTCTACAGTGTAAATATCTACCCTCCTCTACAGTTTAAATATCTACCCTCCTCTACAGTTTAAAGATCTGCCCTCCTCTACAGTTTAAATATCTACCCTCCTCTACAGTTTAAATATCTACCCCACCTCTACAGTTTAAATATCTACCCTCCTCTACAGTGTAAATATCTACCCTCCTCTACAGTTTAAATATCTGCCCTCCTCTACAGTTTAAATATCTACCCCACCTCTACAGTTTAAATATCTACCCCCTCTACAGTGTAAATATCTACCCTCCTCTACAGTTTAAATATCTACCCTCCTCTACAGTTTAAATATCTACCCTCCTCTACAGTGTAAATATCTACCCTCCTCTACAGTTTAAATATCTACCCTCCTCTACAGTGTAAATATCTACCCTCCTCTACAGTTTAAATATCTACCCTCCTCTACAGTGTAAATATCTACCCTCCTCTACAGTTTAAATATCTGCCCTCCTCTACAGTTTAAATATCTACCCTCCTCTACAGTGTAAATATCTACCCTCCTCTACAGTTTAAATATCTACCCTCCTCTACAGTGTAAATATCTACTCCTCCTCTACAGTGTAAATATCTACCCTCCTCTACAGTTTAAATATCTACCCTCCTCTACAGTTTAAATATCTACCCTCCTCTACAGTGTAAATATCTACTCCTCCTCTACAGTGTAAATATCTACCCCCCTCTACAGTGTAAATATCTACCCTCCTCTACAGTGTAAATATCTACCCTCCTCTACAGTTTAAAGATCTACCCTCCTCTACAGTGTAAATATCTACCCTCCTCTACAGTGTAAATATCTACCCTCCTCTACAGTGTAAATATCTACCCTCCTCTACAGTTTAAAGATCTACCCTCCTCTACAGTGTAAATATCTACCCTCCTCTACAGTGTAAATATCTACCCTCCTCTACAGTGTAAATATCTACCCTCCTCTACAGTGTAAATATCTACCCTCCTCTACAGTTTAAATATCTACCCTCCTCTACAGTTTAAATATCTACCCTCCTCTACAGTTTAAAGATCTACCCTCCTCTACAGTTTAAAGATCTACCCTCCTCTACAGTTTAAATATCTACCCTCCTCTACAGTGTAAATATCTACCCTCCTCTACAGTGTAAATATCTACCCTCCTCTACAGTGTAAATATCTACCCTCCTCTACAGTTTAAAGATCTACCACACCTCTACAGTGTAAATATCTACCCTCCTCTACAGTGTAAATATCTACCCTCCTCTACAGTGTAAATATCTACCCTCCTCTACAGTGTAAAGATCTACCCTCCTCTACAGTTTAAATATCTACCCTCCTCTACAGTGTAAAGATCTACCCTCCTCTACAGTTTAAAGATCTACCCTCCTCTACAGTGTAAATATCTACCCTCCTCTACAGTGTAAATATCTACCCTCCTCTACAGTGTAAAGATCTACCCTCCTCTACAGTTTAAATATCTACCCTCCTCTACAGTTTAAAGATCTACCCTCCTCTACAGTTTAAATATCTACCCTCCTCTACAGTTTAAAGATCTACCCTCCTCTACAGTGTAAATATCTACCCCCCTCTACAGTGTAAATATCTACTCCTCCTCTACAGTGTAAATATCTACTCCTCCTCTACAGTTTAAAGATCTACCCTCCTCTACAGTGTAAATATCTACCCTCCTCTACAGTGTAAATATCTACCCTCCTCTACAGTGTAAATATCTACCCTCCTCTACAGTGTAAAGATCTACCCTCCTCTACAGTGTAAATATCTACCCTCCTCTACAGTTTAAAGATCTACCCTCCTCTACAGTGTAAATATCTACCCTCCTCTACAGTTTAAATATCTACCCTCCTCTACAGTTTAAAGATCTACCCTCCTCTATAGTGTAAATATCTGCCCTCCTCTACAGTTTAAATATCTACCCTCCTCTACAGTTTAAATATCTACCCTCCTCTACAGTTTAAAGATCTACCCTCCTCTACAGTGTAAATATCTACCCTCCTCTACAGTTTAAATATCTACCCTCCTCTACAGTTTAAAGATCTACCCTCCTCTACAGTGTAAATATCTACCCTCCTTTACAGTTTAAAGATCTACCCTCCTCTACAGTGTAAAGATCTACCCTCCTCTACAGTGTAAAGATCTACCCTCCTCTACAGTGTAAAGATCTACCCTCCTCTACAGTGTAAAGATCTACCCTCCTCTACAGTTTAAATATCTACCACACCTCTACAGTGTAAAGATCTACCCTCCTCTACAGTTTAAAGATCTACCCTCCTCTACAGTGTAAAGATCTACCCTCCTCTACAGTGTAAAGATCTACCCTCCTCTACAGTTTAAATATCTGCCCTCCTCTACAGTTTAAAGATCTACCCTCCTCTACAGTGTAAAGATCTACCCTCCTCTACAGTGTAAAGATCTACCCTCCTCTACAGTTTAAATATCTGCCCTCCTCTACAGTTTAAAGATCTACCCTCCTCTACAGTTTAAATATCTACCCTCCTCTACAGTTTAAATATCTACCCTCCTCTACAGTTTAAATATCTACTCCTCCTCTACAGTTTAAATATCTACCCTCCTCTACAGTGTAAATATCTACCCTCCTCTACAGTGTAAATATCTACCCTCCTCTACAGTTTAAAGATCTACCCTCCTCTACAGTTTAAAGATCTACCCTCCTCTACAGTTTAAATATCTACCCTCCTCTACAGTGTAAATATCTACCCTCCTCTACAGTGTAAATATCTACCCTCCTCTACAGTGTAAATATCTACCCTCCTCTACAGTTTAAAGATCTACCACACCTCTACAGTGTAAATATCTACCCTCCTCTACAGTGTAAATATCTACCCTCCTCTACAGTGTAAATATCTACCCTCCTCTACAGTGTAAAGATCTACCCTCCTCTACAGTTTAAATATCTACCCTCCTCTACAGTTTAAAGATCTACCCTCCCCTACAGTTTAAAGATCTACCCTCCTCTACAGTGTAAATATCTACCCTCCTCTACAGTGTAAATATCTACCCTCCTCTACAGTGTAAAGATCTACCCTCCTCTACAGTTTAAATATCTACCCTCCTCTACAGTTTAAAGATCTACCCTCCTCTACAGTTTAAATATCTACCCTCCTCTACAGTTTAAAGATCTACCCTCCTCTACAGTGTAAATATCTACCCTCCTCTACAGTGTAAATATCTACCCTCCTCTACAGTGTAAAGATCTACCCTCCTCTACAGTGTAAAGATCTGCCCTCCTCTACAGTGTAAAGATCTACCCTCCTCTACAGTGTAAAGATCTACCCTCCTCTACAGTGTAAAGATCTACCCTCCTCTACAGTTTAAAGATCTACCCTCCTCTACAGTGTAAAGATCTACCCTCCTCTACAGTGTAAATATCTACCCTCCTCTACAGTTTAAATATCTACCCTCCTCTACAGTTTAAAGATCTGCCCTCCTCTACAGTTTAAATATCTACCCTCCTCTACAGTTTAAATATCTACCCCACCTCTACAGTTTAAATATCTACCCTCCTCTACAGTGTAAATATCTACCCTCCTCTACAGTTTAAATATCTGCCCTCCTCTACAGTTTAAATATCTACCCCACCTCTACAGTTTAAATATCTACCCCCTCTACAGTGTAAATATCTACCCTCCTCTACAGTTTAAATATCTACCCTCCTCTACAGTTTAAATATCTACCCTCCTCTACAGTGTAAATATCTACCCTCCTCTACAGTTTAAATATCTACCCTCCTCTACAGTGTAAATATCTACCCTCCTCTACAGTTTAAATATCTACCCTCCTCTACAGTGTAAATATCTACCCTCCTCTACAGTTTAAATATCTGCCCTCCTCTACAGTTTAAATATCTACCCTCCTCTACAGTGTAAATATCTACCCTCCTCTACAGTTTAAATATCTACCCTCCTCTACAGTGTAAATATCTACTCCTCCTCTACAGTGTAAATATCTACCCTCCTCTACAGTTTAAATATCTACCCTCCTCTACAGTTTAAATATCTACCCTCCTCTACAGTGTAAATATCTACTCCTCCTCTACAGTGTAAATATCTACCCCCCTCTACAGTGTAAATATCTACTCTCCTCTACAGTGTAAATATCTACCCTCCTCTACAGTTTAAAGATCTACCCTCCTCTACAGTGTAAATATCTACCCTCCTCTACAGTGTAAATATCTACCCTCCTCTACAGTGTAAATATCTACCCTCCTCTACAGTTTAAAGATCTACCCTCCTCTACAGTGTAAATATCTACCCTCCTCTACAGTGTAAATATCTACCCTCCTCTACAGTGTAAATATCTACCCTCCTCTACAGTGTAAATATCTACCCTCCTCTACAGTTTAAATATCTACCCTCCTCTACAGTTTAAATATCTACCCTCCTCTACAGTTTAAAGATCTACCCTCCTCTACAGTTTAAAGATCTACCCTCCTCTACAGTTTAAATATCTACCCTCCTCTACAGTGTAAATATCTACCCTCCTCTACAGTGTAAATATCTACCCTCCTCTACAGTGTAAATATCTACCCTCCTCTACAGTTTAAAGATCTACCACACCTCTACAGTGTAAATATCTACCCTCCTCTACAGTGTAAATATCTACCCTCCTCTACAGTGTAAATATCTACCCTCCTCTACAGTGTAAAGATCTACCCTCCTCTACAGTTTAAATATCTACCCTCCTCTACAGTTTAAAGATCTACCCTCCTCTACAGTTTAAAGATCTACCCTCCTCTACAGTGTAAATATCTACCCTCCTCTACAGTGTAAATATCTACCCTCCTCTACAGTGTAAAGATCTACCCTCCTCTACAGTTTAAATATCTACCCTCCTCTACAGTTTAAAGATCTACCCTCCTCTACAGTTTAAATATCTACCCTCCTCTACAGTTTAAAGATCTACCCTCCTCTACAGTGTAAATATCTACCCTCCTCTACAGTGTAAAGATCTACCCTCCTCTACAGTGTAAAGATCTGCCCTCCTCTACAGTGTAAAGATCTACCCTCCTCTACAGTGTAAAGATCTACCCTCCTCTACAGTGTAAAGATCTACCGTCCTCTACAGTTTAAAGATCTACCCTCCTCTACAGTGTAAAGATCTACCCTCCTCTACAGTGTAAATATCTACCCTCCTCTACAGTTTAAATATCTACCCTCCTCTACAGTTTAAAGATCTGCCCTCCTCTACAGTTTAAATATCTACCCTCCTCTACAGTTTAAATATCTACCCCACCTCTACAGTGTAAATATCTACCCTCCTCTACAGTTTAAATATCTACCCTCCTCTACAGTTTAAATATCTACCCTCCTCTACAGTGTAAATATCTACTCCTCCTCTACAGTGTAAATATCTACCCTCCTCTACAGTTTAAATATCTACCCTCCTCTACAGTTTAAATATCTACCCTCCTCTACAGTGTAAATATCTACTCCTCCTCTACAGTGTAAATATCTACCCCCCTCTACAGTGTAAATATCTACTCTCCTCTACAGTGTAAATATCTACCCTCCTCTACAGTTTAAAGATCTACCCTCCTCTACAGTGTAAATATCTACCCTCCTCTACAGTGTAAATATCTACCCTCCTCTACAGTGTAAATATCTACCCTCCTCTACAGTTTAAAGATCTACCCTCCTCTACAGTGTAAATATCTACCCTCCTCTACAGTGTAAATATCTACCCTCCTCTACAGTGTAAATATCTACCCTCCTCTACAGTGTAAATATCTACCCTCCTCTACAGTTTAAATATCTACCCTCCTCTACAGTTTAAATATCTACCCTCCTCTACAGTTTAAAGATCTACCCTCCTCTACAGTTTAAAGATCTACCCTCCTCTACAGTTTAAATATCTACCCTCCTCTACAGTGTAAATATCTACCCTCCTCTACAGTGTAAATATCTACCCTCCTCTACAGTGTAAATATCTACCCTCCTCTACAGTTTAAAGATCTACCACACCTCTACAGTGTAAATATCTACCCTCCTCTACAGTGTAAATATCTACCCTCCTCTACAGTGTAAATATCTACCCTCCTCTACAGTGTAAAGATCTACCCTCCTCTACAGTTTAAATATCTACCCTCCTCTACAGTTTAAAGATCTACCCTCCTCTACAGTTTAAAGATCTACCCTCCTCTACAGTGTAAATATCTACCCTCCTCTACAGTGTAAATATCTACCCTCCTCTACAGTGTAAAGATCTACCCTCCTCTACAGTTTAAATATCTACCCTCCTCTACAGTTTAAAGATCTACCCTCCTCTACAGTTTAAATATCTACCCTCCTCTACAGTTTAAAGATCTACCCTCCTCTACAGTGTAAATATCTACCCTCCTCTACAGTGTAAAGATCTACCCTCCTCTACAGTGTAAAGATCTGCCCTCCTCTACAGTGTAAAGATCTACCCTCCTCTACAGTGTAAAGATCTACCCTCCTCTACAGTGTAAAGATCTACCGTCCTCTACAGTTTAAAGATCTACCCTCCTCTACAGTGTAAAGATCTACCCTCCTCTACAGTGTAAATATCTACCCTCCTCTACAGTTTAAATATCTACCCTCCTCTACAGTTTAAAGATCTGCCCTCCTCTACAGTTTAAATATCTACCCTCCTCTACAGTTTAAATATCTACCCCACCTCTACAGTTTAAATATCTACCCTCCTCTACAGTGTAAATATCTACCCTCCTCTACAGTTTAAATATCTGCCCTCCTCTACAGTTTAAATATCTACCCCACCTCTACAGTTTAAATATCTACCCCCTCTACAGTGTAAATATCTACCCTCCTCTACAGTTTAAATATCTACCCTCCTCTACAGTTTAAATATCTACCCTCCTCTACAGTGTAAATATCTACCCTCCTCTACAGTTTAAATATCTACCCTCCTCTACAGTGTAAATATCTACCCTCCTCTACAGTTTAAATATCTACCCTCCTCTACAGTGTAAAGATCTACCCTCCTCTACAGTTTAAATATCTGCCCTCCTCTACAGTTTAAATATCTACCCTCCTCTACAGTGTAAATATCTACCCTCCTCTACAGTTTAAATATCTACCCTCCTCTACAGTGTAAATATCTACTCCTCCTCTACAGTGTAAATATCTACCCTCCTCTACAGTTTAAATATCTACCCTCCTCTACAGTTTAAATATCTACCCTCCTCTACAGTGTAAATATCTACTCCTCCTCTACAGTGTAAATATCTACCCCCCTCTACAGTGTAAATATCTACCCTCCTCTACAGTGTAAATATCTACCCTCCTCTACAGTTTAAAGATCTACCCTCCTCTACAGTGTAAATATCTACCCTCCTCTACAGTGTAAATATCTACCCTCCTCTACAGTGTAAATATCTACCCTCCTCTACAGTGTAAATATCTACCCTCCTCTACAGTTTAAAGATCTACCCTCCTCTACAGTGTAAATATCTACCCTCCTCTACAGTGTAAATATCTACCCTCCTCTACAGTGTAAATATCTACCCTCCTCTACAGTGTAAATATCTACCCTCCTCTACAGTTTAAATATCTACCCTCCTCTACAGTTTAAATATCTACCCTCCTCTACAGTTTAAATATCTACCCTCCTCTACAGTTTAAATATCTACCCTCCTCTACAGTGTAAATATCTACCCTCCTCTACAGTGTAAATATCTACCCTCCTCTACAGTTTAAATATCTACCCTCCTCTACAGTTTAAATATCTACCCTCCTCTACAGTTTAAATATCTACCCTCCTCTACAGTGTAAATATCTACCCTCCTCTACAGTTTAAAGATCTACCCTCCTCTACAGTGTAAATATCTACCCTCCTCTACAGTGTAAATATCTACCCTCCTCTACAGTGTAAATATCTACCCTCCTCTACAGTGTAAATATCTACCCTCCTCTACAGTGTAAATATCTACCCTCCTCTACAGTGTAAATATCTACCCTCCTCTACAGTGTAAATATCTACTCCTCCTCTACAGTTTAAAGATCTACCCTCCTCTACAGTGGTCTGGTTAGTAAAACACTGTTAATGACCCATCTGTACGGTCCAGGTGGGTTCAAACCAGAGATGCCTTTGAACTCTGTTAACAAGCCTGAGCCAAAACACACACACACACACACACATGCACACACACACATGCACACACACACATGCACACACACACATGCACACATGCACCACACACACACATATACACACTCCCTTCATGCTAGAAGGCCAAGAGCAGCTGCTGCCTCCAACACCACAGACCCACCAAACCTCAACAGGATCTAAATCAGTCTACTGCACTTCCTCTACTTACTCTGTGTGTGTGGTGTGGTGTGTGTGTGTGATAGTGTAGTTCCTATGTTAGTAGAGTGGCAGTACAGGGGTGGGTCACTGCCATTAGTAACCCTGTGATTTGGGAGAGTGGAGGTGAATTTGAAGTCTATGACTAACAGGTGAGGAGGGAGTAGAGCGCTGTGATGTCATCCTAGGCAGACTGCTGAACTGATTCAGCCTCTTTTCTAAGTATGGAGAAGACAGAGTCACTACAGCTGTACTAGACCTCACTGACAACACTGAAGAGGAAGTTGTCCTGTGTGGCTCAGTTGGTAGAGCATGGTTCTTGCAACAACAAAGGTTGTGGGTTTGAGTCCTGCTGGGGCCACCAATACCTTATCTCACTCTGTCACACCCTCTTTCTTTCTTTCTCCCTCCCTGCGGTCTGCCACATATCCCACTAACGTCTAACAACTAGTAATGGGTTGTACTGCTGCCCTCCTGGTCTGATGGCATGGGCTGTCTCGGACTGTGAGGTAAAGTGGATTTAACAAACAGCCGGGGGGCTGACGAGCCAGCTGGAGACGCAGAACACTCGTTTGATGTGGAGAGGAGGAGAGTGAGTGACAGGGGGAGGCTGGGCGGAGGGGAGAGGGCATGGTGAGGGGGAGGCTGGGCGGAGGGGAGATGGCATGGCGAGGGGGAGGCTGGGCGGAGGGGAGAGGGCATGACGAGGGGGAGGCTGGGCGGAGGGGAAAGGGCATGGTGAGGGGAGGCTGGGCGGAGGGGAGAGGGCATGGCGAGGGGGAGGCTGGGCGGAGGGGAGAGGGCATGGCGAGGGGGAGGCTGGGAGGAGGGGAGAGGGCATGGCGAGGGGGAGGCTGGGCGGAGGGGAGAGGGCATGGTGAGGGGAGGCTGGGCGGAGGGGAGAGGGCATGGTGAGGGGAGGCTGGGCGGAGGGGAAAGGGCCTGGTGAGGGGGAGGCTGGGTAGAGGGGAGAGGGCATGGCTGGGTGGAGGGGAGAGGGCATGGTGAGGGGGAGGCTGGGCGGAGGGGAGAGGGCATGGTGCGGGGGAGGCTGGGGAGAGGGCGGAGGGGAGAGGGCATGGCGAGGGGGAGGCTGAACACAGAGATATTCTTTCCTGTTAAGATGTCTCCCGAATCCCTAGAAATGATCCAACTAGTACAGTATCAGTTACATACTGAGAGCAGATAGGCAGACATTAGACTGTCTCAGACAGATACAGGACAGTATCACATGTCATGTAATCTCCTGAGAGGCAGGTAATGAGTTGTTGGAGACGAGGAAGTCTACAGTGACAGGCGTGACATAGAGATTACCCCTCTCCTCTGAGTGTTACAGTACAGCAGACACACACATCCCAGACAGATGCCCACACACCCTGACATACACACGGCGTCTCAGCTCAGCCAGATCAGCCGTCAGTGAGAAGGGAAACCGGAGCATGAAGTGACACGCTCTAAATTTGCCCACATCTCCCTCTCCTCTCCCTCCCTTCTCCTCTCCTCTCCTCTCTGCTCCCCCCTCCAATCTCTCCTCTCTCTCCCATCTCTCCTCTCTCTCCCATCTCTCCTCTCTCTCCCATCTCTCCTCTCTCTCCCCTCTCTCCTCTCTTCTCTCCTCTCTGCTCCCCCCTCCCATCTCTCCCCTCCCTCCCTTCTCCTCTCCTCTCCTCTCCTCTATGCTCCCCCCTCCCATCTCTCCTCTCTCTCCCCTCCCTCCCTTCTCCTCTCCTCTCCTCTCTGCTCCCCCCTCCAATCTCTCCTCTCTCTCCCATCTCTCCTCTCTCTCCCCTCTCTCCTCTCCTCTCTGCTCCCCGTTAACTACCACATGCACAATGTAGTCAACGTGTGCCAAATCTGTAAGTTGAAAACATTGTATGTTAAAAGTACTGTATTTCTAGTTGAATGGACATATGACACTGATTGAGTAAATACATTTTAAGTTGACAGAATTTTTGCCTACGTTTTTGGGCCAAGTTTGGGCCAACTAAAAATGTTATGTTCAGGTAACACCTTGACCGAAAGGTTCAGTAAAGAAGGCTGTAGAACTACTTACTTAATAATATTTAGTTGAAACAACCAGATTTGTTTTACGGTGCAGGATGACAGGATACGATCTGACAGGCTATATGAGTGCTTGTTGAAACCAAATGAAACCTTTCACCTCCCGGCCCAAATTAGAACAGGTAATAATGCCTAATTAATAATTAGGAATGAGAGAGAGAGAGAGTGCGTGTGAGTGTGTGTGTGTGTGTGTGTGTGTGTGTGTGTGTGTGTGTGTGTGTGTGTGTGTGTGTGTGCGCATGCGTGCAAGAGAGATGTGCTAATGGGCTAATTGATTAAAACCACCATGGCCACGAAGAGGAGCAATTTATGCTACAGCTTTACAGACAGGAAGAATAATCAGACAGTTCCTGTGGACCAACTGTCTGACCTGAATAATGTAGGAAAAAGATAATACAATACAGCCAAGGACAGAGAGAGAAAGAGAGAGAGAGAGACAGAGGGAGTGAGTGAGAGAGAGGGGGAGAGGGAGAGAGAGGGAGAGAGGGAGATGGAGCGAGAAGGAGAAACAGAAAGAGAGAGACAGAGAGAGAGAGAGAGAGGGAGGGAGAGATAGAGGGAGAGGGAGAGAGAGACAGAGAGAGAGACAGAGAGAGAGACAAAGAAAGAGACAGGGAGAGAGAGAGAGTATAGATAGAATTCTAATAGAAAAAAGAGACAAAGGGAGAGACAGAGGGAGAGACAGTGGGAGAGAGAAAGAGAGAGACAGACAGAGAGACAGTGGGAGAGAGAAAGAGAGAAACCGACAGAGAGACAGTGAGAGAAAGAAAGAGACAGGGAGAGAGAGAGAGAGAGAGAGTGAGAGAGAGAGAGAGAGACGGAGATGGAGAAAAAAGAAAGAGGGAGAGAGCGGGGAAGAGGGAGATGGAGGGAAAGAGAGAGAGAGGGGGAGAGAGGGAGATGGAGCGAGAAGGAGAGATAAAAAGAAAGAGAAAGAGGGAGAATGAGAGAGAAGAAGAAAGAGAGAGGGGGAGAGACAGAGAGGGAGAGAGAGAGACAGAGAGAGAGGGAGAGAGAGAGAGAGAGACAGGGAGAGAGAGAGCGCGAGAGAGACAGGGAGAGAGAGGGAGACAGAGACGGAGAGGAGGGAGAGACAGAGAGCGAGAGAAAGAGAAAGAGAGAGAGAGGGAGAGGGAGAGGGAGAGGGAGAGGGAGGGGGAGAGAGAGGGAGAGAGAGAGGGAGATGGAGCGAGAAGGAGAGAGAAAAAGAAAGAGAGAAAAAGGGAGAAGGAGAAGGAGAGAGAAGAAGAAAGAGAGAGGGAGAGAGGCAGAGAGGGAGAGAGAGAGAGAGAGACAGAGAGAGAGGGAGATGGAGAGAAAAAGAGAGAGAGAAAAAGAGACAGAGAGGGAGATGAGAGAGAAAGAGAGGAGAGAGAGAGAGGGAGAGACAGTGAGAGACAGGGTGAGAGACAGATGGAGAGGGAGATAGAGACGGGGAGGGAGAGAGACAGAGGGAGAGGGAAAGAGAGAGACAGACAGAGAGAGAGAGAGAGAGAGAGAGAGAGAGAGAGAGAGGGGGGGTATCGGGAGAGAGCGAGGTGGAGAGAGGGGGAGAGAGAGAATGGAGAGAGGGAGATGGAGCGAGAAGGAGAAAGAAAAAGAAAGAGAGAAAGAGGGAGAAGGAGAAGGAGAGAGAAGAAGAAAGAGAGAGGGAGAGAGAGAGAGGCAGAGAGAGAGGGATATGGAGAGAAAGAGAGAGAGAGAAAAAGAGAGAGAGAGAGGGAGATGGAGAGAGAAAGAGAGGAGAGAGAGAGAGGGAGAGAGAGAGTGAGAGACAGGGTGAGAGACAGAGGGAGAGGGAAAGAGAGAGACAGACTGAGAGAGAGAGAGAGAGAGAGAGAAAGAGAGAGAGAGAATTCTAATAGAAAAAAGAGACAAAGGGAGAGACAGAGAGAGAGAGAGAGAGAGAGAGAGCGAGAGAGAGAGGGGGGAGGGAGAGAGAAAGAGATAGACACATTGAGAGAAAGAAAGAGAGGAGAGAGAGAGAGAGAGACAGAGAGAGAGAGAGAATAGATGGAATTCTATTAGAAAAAAGAACCATCAAATTTTACTACCATCTTAATTAAAACAAGCTACCCCGAAACATTCCATCACACAGCCCTACTATGTCAAGAGATGAAACATGAGAAGAGTCCCCTTAGCCAGCTGGTTCTGAGGCTCAGTTCACTAACCAAACCAACCCATAGAGCCTCAGGACTGCACACAGAAAGAAAGGCTGGCCCAACCAAATCATCAAAGCAAAAATAAAAATATATCACCTATTAGAAAGACACCACAACAAATCAACGCTCTTTGGCTCTAAACAGACTGGTGGCCGACTATCTGACCACTGTGACTGATAGAAAACTGAGTAAAACACTGACTAGGTACAGACTCAGTGAGCACAGTCTGGCTATAGAGGCACATCTGGCTGCCCAGAGAGGACAGGCTGTGCTCACTCTGCTCCAGGGGAGAGGTACAGACTCAGTGAGCACAGTCTGGCTATAGAGGCACATCTGGCTGCCCAGAGAGGACAGGCTGTGCTCACTCTGCTCCAGGGGAGAGGTACAGACTCAGTGAGCACAGTCTGGCTATAGAGGCACACCTGGCTGCCCAGAGAGGACAGGCTGTGCTCACTCTGCTCCAGGGGAGAGGTACAGACTCAGTGAGCACAGTCTGTCTATAGAGGCAC
This sequence comes from Oncorhynchus mykiss, assembly GCF_013265735.2. NCBI lineage: Eukaryota > Metazoa > Chordata > Actinopteri > Salmoniformes > Salmonidae > Oncorhynchus > Oncorhynchus mykiss. The sequence continues at coordinate 84,631,637 of NC_048570.1, forward strand.
ACCTGGCTGCCCAGAGAGGACAGGCTGTGCTCACTCTGCTCCAGGGGAGAGGTACAGACAGAGATGTATTTCCCATTATACTGTGAGGAATACTCAGACCTAAGAGAATCTATAAATCAAAATTATAATTAAGTACAAAGAATTTATTGTGTGAAAAGCCTCAATGTGCAGCTTTGGCAGCCAAATATGCATCCTCCTACCATAACCTGAGGACAGACAGTGCAAAGTGCAATGTAATTTAAAAAATAAATACAATTATTTCACCTTTAAGATAAAGCAAAGCAGTACGACAAAAACAACAACACATAGTTAGTTACACATGGGACCATCAAACTTTGTCATGTGGCATTCATACCATGTTGTGTGGCTTTCATACCATGTCATGTGGCTTTCATACCATGCCATGTGGCTTTCATACCATGCCATGTGGCTTTCATACCATGTCGTGTGGCTTTCATACCATGTCATGTGGCTTTAATACCATGTCATGTGGCTTTCATACCATGCCATGTGGCCATACCATGTTATTTGGCTACTTAATCATGTTGAGACTGGCCTATTACTATTACTTTAATGTATTATTATTATTATTATTATTCTCATTAGTATTATTGTTGTCACGGCCTGCTTCCTGGGAAGGAGAATCTAATAAACCCCTAGACAAGACAAACACAATAAATCACCCATGTCACACCCTGGCCTAACCAAAATAATAAAGAAAACAAAGATAACTAAGGCCAGGGCGTGACAATTGTTGTAGTTCCTGTTAATGGTATTCCCATTTCCACTACTACTACTTCTATGACTATTATTGATGCCTTATTGCTGTTGGTCCCACAATTTTTCGTTATATAGTTTGGATACCTACTCATTCAAGGGTTTTTCTTTATTTTTACTATTTTCTACATTTTACTATTTTCTACAAGACATCAAAATCATGAAATAACACATGTGAATCATGTAGTAACCCAAAAAGTGTTAAACAAATCAAAATATATTTTATATTTGAGATTCTTTAAAATAGCCACCCTTTGCATTGATGACAGCTTTGCACACTCTTGGCATCCTCTCAACCAACTTCACGAGGTAGTCACCTGGAATGCATTTCAATTAACAGGTGTGCCTTGTTAAAAGTTAATTTGTGGAATTTCTTTTCTTCTTAATGCATTTGAGCCAATCAGTTGTGTTGTGACAAGGGAGAGGTGGTATACAGAACATAGCTCTATTTGGTAAAAGACCAAGTCCATATTATGGCAAGAACAGCTCAAATAAGCAAAGAGAAACAACAGTCCATCATTACTTTAAAACATGAAGGTCAGTCAATGTGGAAAAGCGCTATGATAAAACTGGCTCTCATGAGGACCCAGAGTTACCTCTGCTGCAGAGGATAAGTTCATTAGAGTTAACTGCACGTCAGATTGCAGCCAGTGTTGCCAACTCATTTTCAGGGGAAGTTGCTAGAGGCAGGTCAATTTGTTGCTAAAAGTTGCTAAATACACGTTGTGATGTCATTGCGTGATGATGTCATTACGTAATAACGTAAAACTGCGTCATTACGTAGAATACACAATAACGTTTCTCAAATTGACTGGCCATCTCATTGAAAAATATGATTTGACATTTGTTAGTTTCTCTCAAACGTATCCCCAACACCCCACCCAGACTAGCGAGACACCCTCCAAGACCTGCAGGACCCCCCCTGGACCTACACATAGAGGACCCACGGCAAGAGGACCTACATCCAGACCACAGCACCCCCAGACACATCCACACCCCCACCCCAACCAATCAACACCCCCCTCCCCCCACGTCAACCATGCCCACACCCCATTTAGGCCCCCTCAGATCAGACCTATGCCACTCCTGCCCACCCCATGCACCCCACCCCCACAAAGAGGGCCTCAACATGGAAGTCACACATATGCCCAGGTAGTGAGCGGGCAAACAGGCCCAACCCCCACTCTTACACTTGCACAAGCCAATGGCATGTACCAGATGCTAAGCAGGCTCTGCTCACAATTACTGGCCTGAGGCCAAAACATGACCAACAACATTGGACACTTTATGGAACAAAAAGCCTTCACTATATCATCCTGGAATATCCAAGGCCTGAGGTCACCTGCCTTTGGCCTAAAGAGCAGGAACCCGGACTTCACCAAAGAAATCGGTAATACAGACATTGTCATCCTGAAAGAAACTTGGTACAGAGGGGACGGACCCACTGGTTGCCCTCTAGGTTACAGAGAGCTGGTAGTCCCATCCACCAAACTACCAGGTGTGAAACAGGGAAGGGACTCAGGGGGTATGCTAATTTGGTATTTGGTATAGAGCAGACCTAACTCACTCCATTAAATTAATCAAAACAGGAACATTTTTCATTTGGCTAGAAATTCAAAAGGAAATTATCTTAACAGAGAAATATGTCCTCCTGTGTGCTGCCTATATCCCCCCACTAGAATCCCCATACTTTAATGAAGGCAGCTTCTCCATCCTGGAGGGGGAAATCAATCATTTCCAGGCCCAGGGACATGTACTAGTATGTGGCGACCTAAATGCCAGAACCGGACAAGAACCTGACACCCTCAGCACACAGGGGGACAAACACCTGCCTGGAGGTGACAGCATTCCCTCCCACATATGCCCCACTAGGCACAACTATGACAACATAACCAACAAAAATGGGTCACAACTCCTGCAGCTCTGTCGCACGCTGGGTATGTACATAGTCAACGGTAGGCTTCGAGGGGACTCCTATGGTAGGCACACCTATAGCTCATCTCTTGGCAGTAGTACTGTAGACTACTTTATCACTGACCTCAACCCAGTGTCTCTCAGAGCGTTCACAGTCAGCCCACTGACACCCCTATCAGACCACAGCAAAATCACAGTCCACTTGAACAGAGCAATACTCAATCACGAGCCAAAGGAACTGAGTAAAATTAAGAAATGCTATAGATGGAAGGAATGCAGTTTGGAAACCTACCAAAAAACAATTAGGCAACAACAAATTCAATCCCTTCTAGACAATTTCCTGGGTAAAACGTTCCTCTGTAATAGTGAAGGTGTAAACTTGGCAGTAGAAAATCTTAACAGTATATTTGACCTCTCAGCTTCCCTATCAAATCTAAAAAATCTCAAATAGAAAACCAAAGAAAATGAACAACAATGACAAATGGTTTGATGAAGAATGCAAAAATCAAAGAAAGAAATTGAGAAACCTGCCCAACCAAAAACATAGAGACCTGGAAAACCTGAGTCTACGCCTTCACTATGGTGAATCACTAAAACAATACAGAAATACACTACGGAAAAAGAAGGAAGAGCACGTCAGAAATCAGCTCAATGTAATTGAAGAATCCATAGACTCTAACCACTTCTGGGAAAATTGGATAACACTAAACAAACAACAACACGAATAATTATCTATCCAAAATGGAGATGTATGGGTAAACCACTTCTCCAATCTTTTTGGCTCTATAACAAAGAATAAAGAGCAAAAACATATACATGATTAAAATACAAATCTTAGAATCAACTATTAAAGACTACCAGAACCCACTGGATTCTCCAATTACCTTGAATGAGTTACAGGACAAAATAAAAACCCTCCAACCCAAAAAGGCCTGTGGTGTTGATGGTATCCTTAATGAAATTATCAAATATACAGACAACAAATTCCAATTAGCTATTCTAAAACTCTTTAACATCATCCTTAGCTCTGGCATCTTCCCCAATATTTGGAACCAAGGACTGATCACCCCAATCGACAAAAGTGGAGACAAATTTGACCCTCGTACATTTCCTCAAACAATGTACTGAGCAAATGTAAAATTGGCTTTTTACCAAATTACCGTACAACAGACCATATATTCACCCTGTACACCCTAATTAACAACCAAACAAACCAAAACAAAAGCGAAAGTCTTCTCATGCTTTGTTGATTTCAAAAAAGCATTCGACTCAATCAAAGGCTTTTGAGGGTCTGCTATACAAATTGATGGAAAGTGGTATTGGGGGTAAAATATATGACATTATAAAATCCATGTACACGAACAACAAGTGTGCGGTTAAAATTGGCAAAAAACACATTTTTTCACACTGGGTCGTGGGGTGAGACAGGGATGCAGCTTAAGCCCCACCCTCTTCAACATATATATCAACGAATTGGCGCGGGCACTAGAAAAGTCTGCAGCACCTGGCCTCACCCTACTAGAATCCGAAGTCAAATGTCTACTGTTTGCTGATGATCTGGTGCTTAGGCACCAACCAAGGAGGGCCTACAGCAGCACCTAGATCTTCTGCACAGATTCTGTCAGACCTGGGCCCTGACAGTAAATCTCAGTAAGACCAAAATAATGGTGTTCCAAAAAAGGTCCAGTCGCCAGGACCAGAAATACAAATTCCATCTAGACACTGTTGCCCTAGAGCACACAAAAAAACTATACATACCTTGGCCTAAACATCAGCGCCACAGGTAACTTCCACAAAGCTGTGAACGATCTGAGAGACAAGGCAAGAAGGGAATTCTATGCAATCAAAAGAAACATAAATTTCAACGTACCAATTAGGATCTGGCTAAAAATACTTGAATCAGTCATAGAGCCCATTGCCCTTTATGGTTGTGAGGTCTGGGGTCCGCTCACCAACCAAGACTTCACAAAATGGGACAAACACCAAATTGAGACTCTGCATGCAGAATTCTGCAAGAATATCCTCCGTGTACAACGTAGAACACCAAATAATGCATGCAGAGCAGAATTAGGCCGATACCCACAAATTATCAAAATCCAGAAAAGAGACGTTAAATTCTATAACCACCTAAAAGGAAGCGATTCCCAAACCTTCCATAACAAAGCCATTACCTACAGAGAGATTAACCTGGAGGAGAGTCCCCTAAGCAAGCTGGTCCTGGGGCTCTGTTCACAAACACAAACACACCCTACAGAGCCCCAGGACAGCAGCACAATTAGACCCAACCAAATCATGAGAAAACTAAAAGATAATTACTTGACACATTGGAAAGAATTAACAAAAAAACAGAGCAAACTAGAATGCTATTTGGCCCTAAACAGAGAGTACAAAGTGGCAGAATACCTGACCACTGTGACTGACCCAAACTTAAGGAAAGCTTTGACTATGTACAGACTTAGTGAGCATAGCTTTGCTATTGAGAAAGGCCGCCGTAGACAGACCTGGCTCTCAAAAGAAGACAGGCTATGTGCTCACTGCCCACAAAATGGGGTGGAAACTGAGCTGTACTTCCTAACCTCCTGCTGTCACGTTCTGACCTCTATTTCCGTTGTTTAGTATTTATTTAGTATGGTCAGGGCGTGAGTTGGGTGGGCAGTCTATGTTTGTTTTTCTATGTTTGGGGCATTTCTATGTTTTCGGCCTAGTATGGTTCTCAATCAGAGGCAGGTGTCATTAGTTGTCTCTGATTGAGAATCATACTTAGGTAGCCTGGGTTTCACTGTGTTTGGGGGTGATTGTTCCTGTCACTGTGTTTGTTGTCACAGGATAGGCTGTATAGGTTTTCACGTTCCGTTTGTTGTTTTGTAGATTTGAGTTATTTCATGTATCGTTCAGTTTTCCATTAAAGAACATGAATAACCACCACGCTGCTTTTTGGTCCGCTTCTCCTCCTACAGACGAACGTCGTTACAGAATCACCCACCACAACAGGACCAAGCAGCGTGTCAACAGGCAGGAGCAGCAGGAGAAGCAACAGCGGCTGCAGGAGATACGTAGTAAGGAATTCTGGACATGGGAGGAAATCCTCGACGGGAAAGGACCCTGGGCTAAGCCAGGAGAATATTGCCGCCCCAAGGCCGAGCTGGAGGCAGCAAAAGCAGAGAGGCGGCATTCTGAGAAGCAAGCACGGCGGCGCGGACGGAAGCCCGAGAGTCACCCCCAAAAATTTCTTGGGGGGGGGCACAGGGGGAGTGTGGCAGAGTCAGGAGTCAGACCTGAGCCAACTCTCCCCGTTTATCGTGAGGAGCCAAGGAGGAGCTCAGAACCAGAGCTGGTGTTGGAGGTGAGCGAAGCAGAGACTGTGAAGGAGTTAATGGGGAAATTGGAGGAGAGTGATATGAGGGACTTGCTGGTTTGGTGCATGAGGCACGACATTCGCCCGACGGAGCGTGTCAGGGATTTAATGGCACCGGGGTCAGCTCTCCATACTCATCCTGAGGTGCGTGCGAGGGGTCTGGTGAAGACTGTGCCAGCCTCACGCACCAGGCCTCCTGTGCATCTCCCTAGCCTTGCACGTCCTGTGCCATCTCAGCACTACAGTGCTCCTAGCAGTGCTAACTGTGGCGGGCGTGGTGCTGGTCAGGCACCGTGTTATGCAGTTGTGCGCACGGTGTCCCCAGTACGCGTGCTTAGCCCGGTGCGCTACATCCCAGCTCCCCACATCTGCCGGGCTAGGGTGAAGATCCAGCCAGGGCGGTTGGTGCCAGCCCTGCTCTCAAGATCTCCAGTACGCCTTCACGGCCCGGTCTATCCGTCACCACCTCCACGCACCAGCCCTCCGGTGGCAGCCCCCCGTACCAGGCTGTCTCTCCGGCCCATCCTTACAGGGGCTTCCTCCTCTCCAGCGCTGCCGGAGCCTCCCACCTGTCCGGCGCCTCTGCCGGAGCCTCTCGCCTGTCCGGCGCCGCTGCCGGAGCCTCCCGCCTGTCCGGCGCCTCTGCCGGAGCCTCCCGCCTGTCCGGCGCCTCTGCCGGAGCCTCCCGCCTGTCCGGCGCCTCTGCCGGAGCCTCCCGCCTGTCCGGCGCCGGAGCCTCCCGCCTGTCCGGCGCCTCTGCCGGAGCCTCCCGCCTGTCCGGCGCCTCTGCCGGAGCCTCCCGCCTGTCCGGCGCCTCTGCCGGAGCCTCCCGCCTGTCCGGCGCCGCTGCCGGAGCCTCCCGCCTGTCCGGCGCCTCTGCCGGAGCCTCCCGCCTGTCCGGCGCCTCTGCCGGAGCCTCCCGCCTGTCCGGCGCCGCTGCCGGAGCCTCCCGCCTGTCCGGCGCCGCTGCCGGAGCCTCCCGCCTGTCCGGCGCCGCTGCCGGAGCCTCCCGCCTGTCCGGCGCCGCTGCCGGAGCCTCCCGCCTGTCCGGCGCCGCTGCCGGAGTCTCCCGCCTCTCCGGCGCTACCAGGGCCTTCCTCTTCTCCAGCGTTGCCGGAGCTTCCCGTCTGCCCAGCGCCAGCTGAGCTTCCCGTCTGCCCAGCGCCAGCTGAGCTTCCCGTCTGCCCAGCGGCGCCAGCGCCGTCCGTCTGCCCAGCGCCGCCCGTCTGCCAGGAGCCGCCAGTGCCGCCCGTCTGCCAGGAGCCGCCAGTGCCGCCCGTCTGCCAGGAGCCGCCAGTGCCGCCCGTCTGCCAGGGGCCGCCAGTGCCGCCAGTCAGCCAGGGGCCGCCAGTCAGCCAGGGGCCGCCAGTGCCGCCAGTCAGCCAGGGGCCGCCAGTGCCGCCAGTCAGCCAGGGGCCGCCAGTGCCGCCAGTCAGCCAGGGGCCGCCAGTGCCGCCAGTAAGTCAGGGGCCGCCAGTAAGCCAGGGGCCGCCAGTGCCGCCAGTCAGCCAGGGGCCGCCCGAGCAGCTGCCCCTCTGTCCAGAGCAGCTGTCGCCCCTCTGTCCCAAGCTGCTGCCGCCCCTCTGTCCCGAGCAGCTGTCCCTCGGTCCCGAGCAGCTGCCCCTCTGTCCCGAGCAGCTGCCCCTCCTCTGTCCCGAGCAGCTGCCGCCCCTCTGTCCCGAGCAGCTGCCGCCCCTCTGTCCCGAGCTGCTATCGCCCCTCTGTCCCGAGCTGCTATCGCCCCTCTGTCCCGAGCAGTTGTCCCTCTGTCCCGAGCAGTTGTCCCTCTGTCCCGAGCAGCTGCTTCACCTCTGTCCCGAGCTGCCCCTCTGTCCCGAGCAGCCCCTCTGTCCAGTGGGGTCATTGAGAGGGGTGGTCATGGTGA
>NC_048570.1:84644567-84674567 GCF_013265735.2 Oncorhynchus mykiss
ATGCCTTTTCCCCTCTCTCGCCCTCCCTCCCTCCTCTTCCCCTCTCTCGCTCTCCCTCCCTCTCCCTCCCTCCTCTTCCCCTCTCTCTCTGTCTCCCTCTCCCTCTCCTACTTTTCTCCCCTCTCTCTCTGTCTCCCTCTCCCTCCCTCCTCTTCCCCCCTCTCTCTCTCCCTCCCCTTCCCCCTCTCTCTCTCCCTCCCTCTCTACCTCCCTCCTCTTCCCCCCTCTCTCTCTCTCTCTGTCTCCCTCTCCCTCCCTACTCTTTCCCCCTCTCTCTCTCTGTCTCCCTTTCCCTCCCTCCTCTCCCCCCTCTCTCTCTCTCTGTCTCCCTCTCCCTCCCTCCTCTTCCCCCCCTCTCTCTTTCTCCCTCTCCCTCCCTCCTCTTCCCCCTCTTTCTCTGTCTCCCTCTTCCTCCCTCCTCTTCCCCCTTCTCTCTCTCTCCCTCTTCCTCCTTCATCTTCCCCCTTCTCTCTCTCTCTCTGTCTTCCTCTCCCTCCCTCCTCTTCCTCTTCCCCCTCTCTCTCTCTCTCTCTCTCTTTCTCTGTCTCCCTCTTCCTCCCTCCTCTTCCCCCTTCTCTCTCTCTCCCTCTTCCTCCTTCATCTTCCCCCCTCTCTCTTTCTCTCTGTCTCCCTCTCCCTCCCTCCTCTTCCTCCTTGGCTCTTGCCTACCACTCTCACATTCCCTCTCCCCTCCCCTCCCCTCCCCTCTGATTTCTTGCTCTCCTGCCCAAGTCACTGTTGGGCTCTGTCTCTAACTGCTCTGCCCTGTGAGCAGCAGGTTGAATCAGTTGGCTGTTCAGGGAGTTTTAATGAGAAACTGAAAGGGTGAGAAACAGAGGTGAGTCCCAAAGGGAACCCTATTCCCTAAATAGTGCACTACTTTTTATCAGGGCCCGTAGGTCACAAGTCAACGGTAGTGTACTATGTAGGGAATAGGGTGCTATTTTGGATGCATATAGAAAAACAGCGTACAGTTCTCTGGTACTGGCCGGTCTCTCTCAGAGCTAAACCAGCTAGCACAAAGCCAAGAGAAACATGGGAGGTGGCATTGTCAAAACGAAGCTTGTTAACGTGTCTTTAACCTTTCAAACATGGTTGTGAGCCGCTCAACACCGTGTGTACAACTCAGAGACTTAATTAGACCTAAAATCCACAAAAGTCCCCACAAGGATAGTAAAACAAGGAAAATTCTCCCTCGTGGAGTTATCATTTCCCACGTCCCCATGAGGACAAAGGCTATTTTAACCTTAGGGGTTAGCTTTAGGGTTAAGGTTACAATTCTGGTTAGGGTTAGGGGTTAGTGGTTAAGTTTAGGGTTAGGGTTAAGATTAGGATTGTGGTAAGGGTTAGGGTTAGGGGTTAGTGGTTAAGTTTAGGGTTAGGGTTAAGATTAGGATTGTGGTAAGGGTTAGGGTTAGGGGTTAGTGGTTAAGTTTAGGGTTAAGATTAGGATTGTGGTAAGGGTTAGGGTTAGGGGTTAGTGGTTAAGTTTAGGGTTAGGGTTAAGATTAGGATTGTGGTTAGGGTTAGGGGTTAGTGGTTAAGTTTAGGGTTAGGGTTAAGATTAGGAATATGGTAAGGGTTAGGGTTAGGGTTAGGGGTTAAGGAAAACATGATTTTGAATGGAAATCAATTTTAGGTCCCCACGACAACAGAATAACATAACATATGTGTGTGTGCGTGTATTCATGTATGCATGCATATGAGCGTGTCAAGCATCCTTACCATGTTCATGACGGTGAGCAGGAATCTCTGCGCGGCCTCTGCCCCGTGGTACTGCACCATGTCTGAGTCTGCCACCACCACCGTCTCTACCGTATACAACCCATTCAGATGGATGGTGTTTCTCCTTCTACGGCCCTCCTCCACTCCCTTCTGCCTCTTCTTTCTCACTAGCACGGGGGACAGAGACACACAAAGATTGATTATTATTTGCTGTTCCACCATAGCCTGGTCACAGATCACACCAAACCACTAGGAGTTTGCAAGACAACACAACAGTTGTGGTACCAGGCTAGGTTTACTGCATCTTAACAAGACAGCACAAACAAACATTGCGTCAAGCTAGGTCCACTGGATCTTAACAAGACAACACAACATATGTGGTCCCAGGCTATGTTTATTAAATCAAATCTAATTTTATTTGTCACATACACATGGTTAGCAGATGTTAATGTGAGTGTAGCGAAATGCTTGCGCTTCTATTTCCGACAATGCAGTAATAACCAACGACTAATCTAACCTAACAATTTCACAACTACTACCTTATACACAAGTGTAAAGGGATGAAGAATATGTACATAAAAATATATGAATGAGTGATGGTACAGAACGGCATAGGCAAGATGCAGTAGATGGTATAGAGTACAGTATATACATATGAGATGAGTAATGTAGGGTATGTAAACATTATATTAAGTGGCATTATTTAAAGTGGCTAGTGAGACATTTTTTACATAAATTTTTCCATTATTAACGTGGCTGGAGTTGAGTCAGTATGTTGGCAGCAGCCACTCAATGTTAGTGGTGGCTGTTTAACAGTCTGATGGCCTTGAGATAGAAGCTGTTTTTCAGTCTCTCGGTCCCAGCTTTGATGCACATGTACTGACCTCGCCTTCTGGAGGATAGCTGGGTGAACAAGCAGTGGCTCGGGTTGTTGTTGTCCTTGATAATCTTTATGGCCTTCCTGTGACATCGGGTGGTGTAGGTGTGCCCCCGGTGATGCGTTGTGCAGACCTCACTACCCTCTGGAGAGCCTTACGGTTGAGGGCGGAGCAGTTGCCGTACCAGGCGGTGATACAGCCCAACAGGATGCTCTCGATTGTGCTTCTGTAAAAGTTTGTGAGTGCTTTTGGTGACAAGCTGAATTTCTTCAGCCTCCTGAGGTTGAAGAGGCGCTGCTGCACCTTCTTCACCACGCTGTCTGTGTGGGTGGACCAATTCAGTTTGTCCGTGATGTGTATGCCGAGGAACTTAAAACTTACTACCCTCTCCACTACTGTCCCGTCGATGTGGATAGGGGGGTGCTCCCTCTGCTGTTTCCTGAAGTCCACGATCATCTGCTTTGTTTTGTTGACGTTGAGTGTGAAGTTATTTTCCTGACACCACACTCCGAGGGCCCTCACCTCCTCCCTGTAGGCCGTCTCGTCGTTGTTGGTAATCAAGTCTACCACCGTAGTGTAGTCTGAAAACTTGATGATTAAGTTGGAGGTGTGCATGGCCACGCAGTCGTGGGTGAATAGGGAGTACAGGAGAGGGCTCAGAACACACCCTTGTGGGGCCCCAGTGTTGAGGATCAGCGGATTGGAGATGTTGTTACCTACCCTCACCACCTGGGGGCGGCCCGTCAGGAAGTCCAGGACCCAGTTGCACAGGGCGGGGTCGAGACCCAGGGTCTCGAGCTTGATGACGAGTTTGGAGTGTACTATGGTGTTAAATGATGAGCTGTAGTCGATGAACAGCATTCTCACATAGGTATTCCTATTGTCGAGATGGGTTATGGCAGTGTATAGTGTGGTTGCGATTGCGATTGCGTCGTCTGTGGACCTATTGGGGTGGTAAGCAAATTGGAGTGGGTCTAGGGTGGCAGGTGGGGGGAGGTGATATGGTCCTTGACTAGTCTCTCAAAGCACTTCATGATGACGGAAGTGAGTGCTACGGTGTGATAGTCATTTAGCTCAGTTACCTTAGCTTTCTTGGGAATAGGAACAATGGTGGCCCTCTTGAAGCATGTGGGAACAGCAGACTGGGATAAGGATTGATTGAATATGTCCGTAAACACACCAGCCAGCTGGTCTGCGCATGCTCTGAGGACGCGGCTGGGGATGCCATCTGGGCCTGCAGCCTTGCGAGAGTTAACACGTTTAAATGTTTTACTCAAGTTGGCTACAGTGAAGGAGAGTCCGCAGGTTTTGGTAGCGGGCCGTGTCAGTGGCACTGTATTGTCTTCAAAGCGAGCAAAGAAGTTGTTTAGTCTGTCTGGGAGCAAGACATCCTGGTCCGCGACGGGGATGGTTTTCTTTTTGTACTCTGTGATTGACTGTAGACCCTGCCACATACCTCTTGTGTCTGAGCCGTTGAATTGCGACTCTACTTTGTCTCTATACTGACGCTTAGCTTGTTTGATTGCCTTGCGGAGGGAATAGCTACACTGTTTGTATTCTGTCATGTTTCCGGTCACCTTGCCCTGATTAAAAGCAGTGGTTCGCACTTTCAGTTTCACGCGAATGCTGCCATCAATCCATGGTTTCTGGTTTGGGAATGTTGTAATAGTTGCTGTGGGTACGACATCGCCGATGCACTTGCTAATAAACTCGCTCACCGAATCAGTGTATTCGTCAATGTTGTTGTTTGACGCAATGTGGAACATATCCCAGTCCACGTGATCGAAGCAATCTTGAAGCGTGGATTCATATTGGTCGGACCAGCGTTGAACAGACCTGAGCGCGGGAGCATCCTGTGTTATTCTCTGTCTATAGGCAGGGAGCAAGAAAATGGAGTCGTGGTCAGCTTTTCCGAAAGGAGGGCGGGGGAGGGCCTTATATGCGTCGCGGAAGTTAGAATAACAATGATCAAGGGTTTTTCCAGCCTTGGTAGCACAATCGATATGCTGACAGAATTTAGGGAGTCTTGTTTTCAGATTAGCCTTGTTAAAATCCCCAGCTACAATGAATGCAGCCTCAGGATATGTGGTTTCCAGTTTACATAGAGTCAAATGAAGTTTGTTCAGGGTCATCGATGTGTCTGCTTGGGGGGGAATATATGCGGCTGTGATTATAATCGAAGAGAATTCCCTTGGTAGATAATGCAGTTGACATTTGATTGTGAGGAATGCTAACTGCATCTTAACAAGACAACACAACAGATGTGGTACCAGACTAGGCTTACTGGATCTTAACAAGACAACACAACAGATGTGGTATCAAGCTAAGCTTACTGCATCTTAACAAGACAACACAACAGATGTGGTCCCAGGCTAAGTTTACTGCATCGTAACAAGACAACACAAAATATATGATCCCAGGCTATGTTTACTGCATCTTAACAAGACAACACAGCAGATGTGGTACCAGGCTAGGTTTACAGCATCTTAACAAGACAACACAACAGATGTGGTACCAGGCTAGGCTTACTGCATCTTAACAAGAAAACACAACAAATGTGGTCCCAGGCTAGGTTTACAGCATCTTAACAAGACAACACAGCAGATGTGGTCCCAGGCTAGGTTTACAGCATCTTAAGAAGCCAAGGGACAGGGACAAGAACAGAGACAATGCCAGCTACAGTAGACATTCCATTATACAGTTGTTGAGCTAAAGAATCCCTTATAGATACTTTAATTTGGGAATGACACAGAATCTATTCATTTTGGGTTATAAAATGCTTAATAAGTTAGCGGTTGGTAACAGTAGCAAGGTAAATTAAACCAGTGTGAAGCACTTATCTCCATGACTGGAAACACATAAGAAAACACATTCTGTCATTTTGTGATTTGGGTGAACTAACCCTTTAAGTAATGATGGATGACAGACTGACAGATAAAGAGACGGACAGATGAAAAAGATGTTCATTCTGTATGAGACGCCACAAAGTTTCTCTCTCAAACAAACACTTGTCACTACCTCTCTTTATTTCTTCTCTCCCTCTGCTTTAACTTATCCCAGTCCTCTGGAAGAGACCACCACCACATACTCTATGACCAGGAGTTATATTAGGCCTAATCATATTAAATGAAATAGTTTCAGTACTCTGACCAATGTTATGAGAACAAGGCCGGGGTTGGCCCATTCGCTAAGTCGTTCCAGACTCAATGGGAACTCCAATGTCTTCCATTGGAAAGAAAAGGCACAGCTAGTTTACGTAAGAGTGGTGGAATAAACAATGGTAAAACTACTGCAGCAACAACAGGACTTCATGGGCCACATTAAAGGGGCAATCTGCAGTTCAAAGAACATGAAAGTAGTCAATCAAATCAAATGATATTTGTCATATACACATATTTAGCAGATGTTATTGCGGGTGTAGTTAAATGCTTGTGTTTCTAGCTCCAACAGTGCAGTAATATCTAACCATTCACAACAATACACACAACCTAAAGTAAAATAACAGAATTAAGGAATATATAAATATTAGGATGAGCAATGTCAGAGTGGCATTGACTAAAATACAGTAGAATATAATACAGTATATATATATATATATATATATATATATATATATATATATATATATATATATATATATATATATATATGAGTAAAGCAAAAACATGTGAACATGATTAAAGTCACTGATTTGGTTAACAGCTGAGGGACAGGGCTGGAGAAATGTAACCATCATCAAATTCATAGACAGAGGTATGGATGCAAGGACTGACCATCCATGAGATAAAAGTATAGGTTTTCCTATGTTTTGAGGCTTTACAGTATTTGTTTACAATTACATGTTTCCAATGGAGTAAAACAAGCTTATATTTTGGGTTATGATGAGGTACAACAGTTGAACTAAGCTTAATAAAACACTTATAAGATATATTCTTAAAAAATGTATGAATATGTTAAATTGTAAAAGACTGAAGTTCCCCTTTAAGGAGGACTCGCTGCACACACTAACTTCGGTTCTCATCAGAGATGCATGGTTAACTAAAGCCTTTGTGTTGTAACACCACCTCTAGCAAAACTGTGTGAGAGGCCTTAGTAACAACAGATTGGGTAACACTACCATAAAGCCAAAAGTCATAACGCATTATGATGAGATAATGCATTATAATGCGGTTAATGCATTATGATGTGGTTATAATGCATTATGATATGGTTATAATGCATTATGATGTGGTTATAATGTATTATGATGTGGTTAATGCATTATGATGTGGTTATAATGCATTATGATGTGGTTATAATGTATTATGATGTGGTTAATGCATTATGATGTGGTTATAATGCATTATGATGTGGTTAATGCAATATGATTGGGTTATAAAGTAATATGATGTGGTTATAATGTATTATGAGGTGGCCAATGCATTATGATGTGGTTATAATGCATCATAACATGGTTAATGCATTATGATGTGGTTACAATGCATTATAATGTGGTTAATGCATTACGATGTGGTTATAATGCATTATGATGTGGTTATAATGCATAATGATCTGGTTATAATGCATTATAAAGCATGGATGATCTTCTTATAAAGTCTTATTATCAACTTTCCCTCGATCCTGACTTGTCTCCCAGTCCCCGCCGCTGAAAAAACATCCCCACAGCATGATGCTGCCACCCCCATGTTTCACTGTAGGGATGGTGCCAGGTTTCCTCCAGAAGTGACGCTTGGCATTGAGGCCAAAAAAGTTCAACCTTATTTTCATCAGACCAGAGAATCTTGTTTCTCATGGTCTGAGAGTCTTTAGGTGCCTTTTGGTAAACTCCAAGCGGGCTGTCATGTGCCGTTTACTAAGGAGTGGCTTCCATCTGGCCATTCAACCATAAAGGCCTGTTTTGTTGCGTGCTGCAGAGATGGATATCCTTCTGGAAGGTTCTCCCATCTCCACAGAGGAACTCTGGAGCTCTGTCAGAGAGACCATCGGGTTCTTGGTCACCTCCCTGACCAAGGCCCTTCTCCCCCGATTGCTCAGTTTGGCCGGGCAGCCAGTTCTAGGAAGAGTCTTGGTGGTTCCAAAATTCTTCCATTTAAGAATGATGGAGGCCACTGTGTTCTTATGGACATTCAACGCTGCAGACATTGTTTGGTACCCTTTCCCAGATCTGTGACTCAACACAATGCTGTCTCGGAGCTCTAGGGATAATTCTTTCGACCTCATGTCTTGGTTTTTGCTATGACATGCACTGTCAACTTTGGGACCTTATGTAGACAGCTGTGTGCCTTTCCAAATCATGTCCAATCAATTGAATTTACCACAGGTGGACTCCAATCAAGTTGTAGAAACATCTCAAGGATGATCATTGGAAACAGGATGCATCGGAGCTTAATTTCAAGTCTCATAGCAAAGTGTCTCAATACTTATGTAAATAAGGTATTTCTGTTTTTTATTTGTAATAATTGTGCATAGATTTCAAAAAAAATGTTTTCGCTTTGTCATTACGGGGTATTGTGTGTAGATTGATGAATTTTATATTTTTTATTTTATAATTTTTTTTTTTAATAAGGCCGTAACGTAACAAAATGTGGAAAAAGTGAACGGGTCTGAATAGTTTGGGGAAGACATTGTATATGCAATGTGAGACGCATCTTACACTGATGATGTTGACAACATGATTGTCTGCAGATCAATACTCATGATACTGTTGTTGCCATGGTTCCCTCTCTTCTTCAAGACTTCCAAGTTCATAACACTGTAGACTGGCAGTAGGGTTGCAAAATTCCGGTAACTTTCCCCGAAGTCCCAGGTTTTCCAGAAATCCTGGTTTTACGATTCCTGGAATCCTCCAACCAGGATTTCTGGAAAACCTGGACATTTTTGTGGTGCAAAGTTTTAGTTAGTGGAATGTTGGAACTCTATCTGGGAGAATATCAATTCTATTAAAGTAACAGCCATTTACATTTGTCTGAACTGTCTGAACTGTAACGTTTAAGAACACCCATGAGATATCCCCGTTAGTGGAAGAAGGGCCATGTCATTCCATCTATTTAGTTAAATCAAACCTATTTTCCAGCATATATCTGGAGCTTGTTTCTAGCATGGCTTGCACACACACACACACACACACACACACACACACACACACACACACACACACACACACACACACACACACACACACTTCTGCAGAAACCGAACTATTGGTTGTGGCGGTATTGTTTGGTTAATCTGTTGTCTGTTTAGGTTGTTTATCTGCGTGGACAAACACTGTGGAAAGATGTTTTGTTCTCAGAGAAGAAGAGTGCTTAGCTTGGGCAATGACAATACTGGACAACTGTGGAGACTCAGTGAATCAAAAGTCACAAAAGCCATACGGCTTGGGAATGGAAATGCCCAACAGTATAAGACTTATCTATGTGTTGTTGTGATCTTAAAGCAATGTTTATCACATGTTCTTGTTTCTGTTTAGTGCATTGGAAAAGGCAATATGAGAGAGATCTGTGAATCCCCCAGTTATCTGGTCTAAATAACATCACACACAAACACATTGCAGAACTCTTTTGGGTCACATGGAGAAAAACATTTGAAGTAGAACATGAGATACAGACAAACATGAAAATCAGACTATAGTAACTATAGTAATAATAACAATGTAATAATATGTATACATTCATTACTCAAGTCTATCTGTAAAAACAGTACATGGTATATACAGTGCCTTGCGAAAGTATTTGGCCCCTTGAACTTTGCGAAATTTTTGCCACATTTCAGGCTTCAAACATAAAGATATAAAACTGTATTTTTTTGTGAAGAATCAACAACAAGTGGGACAAAATCATGATGTGGAACAACATTTATTGGATATTTCAAACCTTTTTAACAAATCAAAAACTGAAAAATTGGGCGTGCAAACTTATTCAGCCCCTTTACTTTCAGTGCAGCAAACTCTCTCCAGAAGTTCAGTGAGGATCTCTGAATGATCCAATGTTGACCTAAATGACTAATGATGATAAATACAATCCACCTGTGTGTAATCAAGTCTCCGTATAAATGCACCTGCACTGTGATAGTCTCAGAGGTCCGTCAAAAGCGCAGAGAGCATCATGAAGAACAAGGAACACACCAGGCAGGTCCGAGATTCTGTTGTGAAGAAGTTTAAAGCCGGATTTGGATACAAAAAGATTTCCCAAGCTTTAAACATCCCAAGGAGCACTGTGCAAGCGATAATATTGAAATGGAAGGAGTATCAGACCACTGCAAATCTACCAAGACCTGGCCGTCCCTCTAAACTTTCAGCTCATACAAGGAGAAGACTGATCAG
This sequence comes from Oncorhynchus mykiss, assembly GCF_013265735.2. Classification (NCBI taxonomy): domain Eukaryota; kingdom Metazoa; phylum Chordata; class Actinopteri; order Salmoniformes; family Salmonidae; genus Oncorhynchus; species Oncorhynchus mykiss. The sequence continues at coordinate 84,654,492 of NC_048570.1, forward strand.
AGATGCAGCCAAGAGGCCCATGATCACTCTGGATGAACTGCAGAGATCTACAGCTGAGGTGGGAGACTCTGTCCATAGGACAACAATCAGTCGTATATTGCACAAATCTGGCCTTTACGGAAGAGTGGCAAGAAGAAAGCCATTTCTTAAAGATATCCATAAAAAGTGTTGTTTAAAGTTTGCCACAAGCCACCTGGGAGACACACCAAACATGTGGAAGAAGGTGCTCTGGTCAGATGAAACCAAAATTGAACTTTTTGGCAACAATGCAAAACGTTATGTTTGGCGTAAAAGCAACACAGCTGAACACACCATCCCCACTGTCAAACATGGTGGTGGCAGCATCATGGTTTGGGCCTGCTTTTCTTCAGCAGGGACAGGGAAGATGGTTAAAATTGATGGGAAGATGGATGGAGCCAAATACAGGACCATTCTGGAAGAAAACCTGATGGAGTCTGCAAAAGACCTGAGACTGGGACGGAGATTTGTCTTCCAACAAGACAATGATCCAAAACATAAAGCAAAATCTACAATGGAATGGTTCAAAAATAAACATATCCAGGTGTTAGAATGGCCAAGTCAAAGTCCAGACCTGAATCCAATCGAGAATCTGTGGAAAGAACTGAAAACTGCTGTTCACAAATGCTCTCCATCCAACCTCACTGAGCTCGAGCTGTTTTGCAAGGAGGAATGGGAAAAAATTTCAGTCTCTCGATGTACAAAACTGATAGAGACATACCCCAAGCGACTTACAGCTGTAATCGCAGCAAAAGGAGGCGCTACAAAGTATTAACTTAAGGGGGCTGAATAATTTTGCACGCCCAATTTTTCAGTTTTTGATTTGTTAAAAAAGTTTGAAATATCCAATAAATGTCGTTCCACTTCATGATTGTGTCCCACTTGTTGTTGATTCTTCACAAAAAAATACAGTTTTATATCTTTATGTTTGAAGTCTGAAATGTGGCAAAAGATCGCAAAGTTCAAGGGGGCCGAATACTTTCGCAAGGCACTGTACTTAACAACATTAGTTCAAGCACTGCAAGTAGGTTCTGACAAGGGGAAGGTAGTACTCTCTTCAACCCTCCTCTCCCACTTCCTCTCCTCTTCTTCAACCCTCCTATCCCACTTCCTCTCCTCCTCTTCAACCCTCCTCTCCCACTTCCTCCCCTCCTCTTCCACTCCCTCCCCTCCTCTCCCACTCCCTCCCCTCCTCTCCCACTCCCTCTCCTCCTCTCTCACTTCCTCTCCTCCTCTTCAACCCTCCTCTCCCACTTCCTCCCCTCCTCTCCCACTCCCTCCCCTCCTCTCCCACTTCCTCCCCTCCTCTCCCACTTCCTCCCCTCCTCTTCAATCCCCCTCTTCCACTTCCTCTCCTCCTCTTCAACCCTCCTCTCCCACTTCCTCCCCTCCTCTCCCACTCCCTCCCCTCCTCTCCCTCTCCTCCTCTTCAACCCTCCTCTCCCACTTCCTCCCCTCCTCTCCCACTCCCTCCCCTCCTCTCCCACTTCCTCTCCTCCTCTTCAACCCTCCTCTCCCACTCCCTCCCCTCCTCTCCCACTCCCTCTCCTCCTCTCCCACTTCCTCTCCTCCTCTTCAACCCTCCTCTCCCACTTCCTCCCCTCCTCTCCCACTCCCTCCCCTCCTCTCCCACTTCCTCCCCTCCTCTCCCACTTCCTCCCCTCCTCTTCAATCCTCCTCTTCCACTTCCTCTCCTCCTCTTCAACCCTCCTCTCCCACTTCCTCCCCTCCTCTCCCACTCCCTCCTCTCCCTCTCCTCCTCTTCAACCCTCCTCTCCCACTTCCTCCCCTCCTCTCCCACTTCCTCCCCTCCTCTCCCACTTCCTCCCCTCCTCTCCCACTCCCTCCCCTCCTCTCCCACTTCCTCTCCTCCTCTTCAACCCTCCTCTCCCACTCCCTCCCCTCCTCTCCCACTTCCTCTCCTCCTCTTCAACCCTCCTCTCCCACTTCCTCCCCTCCTCTCCCACTTCCTCTCCTCCTCTTCAACCCTCCTCTCCCACTTCCTCCCCTCCTCTCCCACTTCCTCTCCTCCTCTCCCACTTCCTCCCCTCCTCTCCCACTTCCTCTCCCACTTCCTCCCCTCCTCTCCCACTTCCTCTCCTCCTCTTCAACTCTCCTCTCCTCTCCCACTTCCTCCCCTCCTCTCCCACTTCCTCTCCTCCTCTTCAACCCTCCTCTCCCACTTCCTCCCCTCCTCTCCCACTCCCTCCTCTCCCTCTCCTCCTCTTCAACCCTCCTCTCCCACTTCCTCCCCTCCTCTCCCACTTCCTCCCCTCCTCTCCCACTTCCTCCCCTCCTCTCCCACTCCCTCCCCTCCTCTCCCACTTCCTCTCCTCCTCTTCAACCCTCCTCTCCCACTCCCTCCCCTCCTCTCCCACTTCCTCTCCTCCTCTTCAACCCTCCTCTCCCACTTCCTCCCCTCCTCTCCCACTTCCTCTCCTCCTCTTCAACCCTCCTCTCCCACTTCCTCCCCTCCTCTCCCACTTCCTCTCCTCCTCTCCCACTTCCTCCCCTCCTCTCCCACTTCCTCTCCCACTTCCTCCCCTCCTCTCCCACTTCCTCTCCTCCTCTTCAACTCTCCTCTCCTCTCCCACTTCCTCCCCTCCTCTCCCACTTCCTCTCCTCCTCTTCAACTCTCCTCTCCCTTTGCTCCTCTTTGACCACTCTCTTTAGTCTGCTGCTCTTCAATCCCTCTCTCCCTCCTCCACTTCATCTCTCAAGCATCTGGTACAGATGTCCCTAAACTCTATCAACCTGTAATGTGACAGATAACCACTCTACAGGTGTGGGCAGCCTTCCCACTTAGACCCTACTGTGTCCATGACAACGCAGGCTTGACAGAGGGCACATGGCAACCAGACCAACTTCTGACCAATCGGAGGCCAAGGAACTTACAGTGCCTTGCGAAAGTATTCGGCCCCCTTGAACTTTGCGACCTTTTGCCACATTTCAGGCTTCAAACATAAAGAAATAAAACTGTATTTTTTTGTGAAGAATCAACAACAAGTGGGACACAATCATGAAGTGGAACAACATTTATTGGATATTTCAAACTTTTTTAACAAATCAAAAACTGAAAAATTGGGCGTGCAAAATTATTCAGCCCCTTTACTTTCAGTGCAGCAAACTCTCTCCAGAAGTTCAGTGAGGATCTCTGAATGATCCAATGTTGACCTAAATGACTAATGATGATAAATACAATCCACCTGTGTGTAATCAAGTCTCCGTATAAATGCACCTGCACTGTGATAGTCTCAGAGGTCCGTTAAAAGCGCAGAGAGCATCATGAAGAACAAGGAACACACCAGGCAGGTCCGAGATACTGTTGTGAAGAAGTTTAAAGCCGGATTTGGATACAAAAAGATTTCCCAAGCTTTAAACATCCCAAGGAGCACTGTGCAAGCGATAGTATTGAAATGGAAGGAGTATCAGACCACTGCAAATCTACCAAGACCTGGCCGTCCCTCTAAACTTTCAGCTCATACAAGGAGAAGACTGATCAGAGATGCAGCCAAGAGGCCCATGATCACTCTGGATGAACTGCAGAGATCTACAGCTGAGGTGGGAGACTCTGTCCATAGGACAACAATCAGTCGTATATTGCACAAATCTGGCCTTTATGGAAGAGTGGCAAGAAGAAAGCCATTTCTTAAAGATATCCATAAAAAGTGTCATTTAAAGTTTGCCACAAGCCACCTGGGAGACACACCAAACATGTGGAAGAAGGTGCTCTGGTAAGATGAAACCAAAATTGAACTTTTTGTCAACAATGCAAAACGTTATGTTTGGCGTAAAAGCAACACAGCTCATCACACTGAACACACCATCCCCACTGTCAAACATGGTGGTGGCAGCATCATGGTTTGGGCCTGCTTTTCTTCAGCAGGGACAGGGAAGATGGTTAAAATTGATGGGAAGATGGATGGAGCCAAATACAGGACCATTCTGGAAGAAAACCTGATGGAGTCTGCAAAAGACCTGAGACTAGGACGGAGATTTGTCTTCCAACAAGACAATGATCCAAAACATAAAGCAAAATCTACAATGGAATGGTTCAAAAATAAACATATCCAGGTGTTAGAATGGCCAAGTCAAAGTTCAGACCTGAATCCAATCGAGAATCTGTGGAAAGAACTGAAAACTGCTGTTCACAAATGCTCTCCATCCAACCTCACTGAGCTCGAGCTGTTTTGCAAGGAGGAATGTGAAAAAATGTCAGTCTCGATGTGCAAAACTGATAGAGATATACCCCAAGCGACTTACAGCTGTAATCGCAGCAAAAGGTGCGCTACAAAGGATTAACTTAAGGGGGCTGAATAATTTTGCACGCCCAATTTTTCAGTTTTTGATTTGTTAAAAAAGTTTGAAATATCCAATAAATGTCGTTCCACTTCATGATTGTGTCCCACTTGTTGTTGATTCTTCACAAAAAAATACAGTTTTATATCTTTATGTTTGAAGCCTGAAATGTGGCAAAAGGTCGCAAAGTTCAAGGGGGCCAAATACTTTCGCAAGGCACTGTAAATCGTAATGATTCTTTCACTGATGATTCTTTGCACTTCACTCTTCACTGTCTGTGGACAAATGGATATCTGTCTATAGGCATGTGAGAGCAGCATATACAACGGACAGGGAAAGATTTCTTTCTGTACTCAAAGTGAAATCTCACAAACAATGTATCAACCAATTGCCATTTGAATAGCAGTGTTTCTAAGACAAGGTCATTCTCAAAGATTGGAGAACAAAATAGAGCTGACGAAGAAACTCCTTCATATAAAAGCAAGCTTGAAGGCGACATGTGCTTCTCCCTCACGCTGTAATGTGATATCTCACAAACAACTTATCAATCAAATGTCGTGTGAATAGCACTATTTTCAGAAATGAGTGTATATGTCACAGAACACTTAACAAATAAAAGCCATATTGAAACTAATAGCCCAAACCCATAGGGCGAACAACAACAGTAGTGACTAACTCCCTTAACCTTCTGTCATCAGTCTCATCACCATGCACATCCCACCCAGACAGCAATAAAAGAGGTATTGATGAAGAGCAATAAAGACAACTCCCTTCCTCCCTTTGCAGTGGCCTATACCACAGTCACCAGAGAAGAAATCCAATAACAAGAACAATATTGAGACAAACACAAAACTGCTTTGAACCCAAAGGACTAAGGTGAGCACAAAGTTACAACCCAAATGAAACCCTAGTCCCTTTATAGTGCACTACTTCTGACCAGGGTCTATAGGGCTCTGGTCAACAGTGGTCCACTTTGTAGGGAATAGGGGGCCATTTGGGACAGCCACAACTTGTTTCTGAGTCATACTGAGACAAATAACAGCCTGCTTTGAAATCTTGAGACTAACACACTCAGCAGGGGACAATAAAACCTGCCGACTCAACGGTTAGCCAGTGCTGCTGCTGTTATGGGTCTGAAGCAAAGTCCTCTAACCCTGATGTGTAATAACTTTGGAAAAACTGATTGAGGTCCACATCAGCAAAATATAGGAGGGCAGAGTGTCTAGATCGACACGAGGGTTGCAACATTTCTGTAACTTTCCCACAACCCCCAGTCATTTTTCAACCCTAATAGACACATCTGGGTTCTGAGACCTCTCCAGTTCATTACGGTCTACGTGGAGATAGAAGCCCATTATAAAGGTCCAATAGATAGGATCCAGCCCAGACCTAGGCCCTAGACTCCAACCAGACTCCAGAGTCACTGTATGGCAGAGAGGTGCCCACATAAAGAGATCACTCAAAGATACCTTTTTTTTAATCACATCTTAGAAGTGTTATACTAGTGAACTATCCATTTAAGAGCTGTCCAGTAAAGGGGATGAATCGTTCACTCAAAGAATCTACGTTTGCCAGACATTTCCATTCCTCATGTGTCCTGTCCTAATTGGCATCTGATTGATGTTCTAGAATCGACCAGGTTGCATCCCAAATGAAACCCTATTCCCTACATAGTGCACTACTATTGGCCCTGGTGGGCCCCGGTCAAAAGGACTACACTCATTAGGGAATAGTGTGCCATTTGGGTTACAGCCAGGAGATACATCAGTCCAATCAGAGCATCACTCCAAAGAGAATCCTTTAACAACTTTAATGATAGAATCCTTTAGATGTTGGAGACAAGTGGAGCATTAATGCTTCAGCTGCCACGCCCATCTCTTTGATGTGTCTGCGAGGGGCTGGAGAAGGAACAGCAAGCTCTAATTGATGTGTCTGAGAGGGGCTGGAGAAGGAGAAGCAAGCCCTAATTGACATGTCTGAGAGGGGCTGGAGAAGGAACAGCAAGCCCTAATTGACGTGTTTGAGAGGGGCTGGAGAAGGAACAGCAAGCCCTAATTGACATGTCTGAGAGGGGCTGGAGAAGGAACAGCAAGCCCTAATTGACGTGTCTGAGAGGGGCTGGAGAAGGAACAGCAAGCCCTAATTGACGTGTCTGAGAGGGGCTGGAGAAGGAAAAGCAAGCCCTAATTGACGTGTCTGAGAGGGGCTGGAGAAGGAACAGCAAGCCCTAATTGACGTGTCTGAGAGGGGCTGGAGAAGGAACAGCAAGCCCTAATTGACGTGTCTGAATTGACGTGTCTGTCATCCCCCCACTCACTCACCCACCCACCCATCCATCCCCCCACTCACTCACCCACCCATCCATCCATCCATCCCCCCACTCACTCACCCACCCACCCATCCATCCATCCATCCCCCCACTCACTCACCCACCCACCCATCTATCCATCCCCCCACTCACTCACCCACCCACCCATCCATCCATCCCCCCACTCACTCACCCACCCACCCACCCATCCATCCCCCCACTCACTCACCCACCCATCCATCCATCCATCCCCCCACTCACTCACCCACCCACCCATCCATCTATCCATCCCCCCACTCACTCACCCACCCACCCATCCATCCATCCCCCCACTCACTCACCCACCCATCTATCCATCCCCCCACTCACTCAACCACCCACCCACCCACCCACCCATCCATCCATCCCCCCACTCACTCACCCACCCATCCATCTATCCATCCCCCCACTCACTCACCCACCCATCCATCCATCCATCCATCCCCCCACTCACTCACCCACCCATCTATCCATCCCCCCACTCACTCACCCACCCATCTATCCATCCCCCCACTCACTCACCCACCCACCCACCCATCCATCCCCCCACTCACTCACCCACCCATCTATCCATCCCCCCACTCACTCACCCACCCACCCATCCATCCCCCCACTCACCCACCCACCCACCCATCCATCCCCCCACTCACTCACCCACCCATCTATCCATCCCCCCACTCACTCACCCACCCACCCACCCATCCATCCCCCCACTCACTCACCCACCCATCTATCCATCCCCCCACTCACTCACCCACCCACCCATCCATCCATCCCCCCACTCACTCACCCACCCATCTATCCATCCCTCCACTTACTCATCCACCCATCTATCCATCCCCCCACTCACTCACTCATCTATCCATCCCCCCACTTACTCACCCACCCATCTATCCATCCCCCCACTCACTCACCCACCCATCTATCCATCCCCCCACTTACTCACCCATCCATCTATCCATCCCCCCACTCACTCACCCACCCATCCATCCATCCCCCCACTCACTCACCCACCCATCTATCCATCCCTCCACTTACTCATCCACTCATCTATCCATCCCCCCACTCACTCACTCATCTATCCATCCCCCCACTTACTCACCCACCCATCTATCCATCCCCCCACTCACTCACCCACCCATCCATCCATCCATCCCCCCACTCACTCACTCACCCACCCATCCATCCCCCCACTCACTCACCCACCCATCCATCCATCCATCCCCCCACTCACTCACCCATCCATCCATCCCCTCACTCACTCACCCAACCATCCATCCATCCCCCCACTCACCCACCCATCCATCCATCCATCCCCCCACTCACTCACCCACCCATCCATCTATCCATCCCCCACTCACTCACCCACCCATCCATCCATCCCCCCACTCACTCACCCATCCATCCATCCCCCCACTCACTCACCCATCCATCCATCCATCCATCCCCCACTCACTCACCCACCCATCCCCCCACTCAATCACTCACCCACCCATCCATCCATCCCCCCACTCACTCACCCACCCACCCATCCATCCCCCCACTCACTCACTCACCCATCCATCCCCCCACTCACTCACCCACCCGTCCATCCCCCCACTCACTCACCCACCCATCCATCCATCCCCCCCACTCACTCACCCACCCATCCATCCATCCATCCCCCCACTCACCCACCCACCCATCCATCCATCCCCCCACTCACTCACCCACCCATCCATCCCCCCACTCACCCACCCACCCACCCATCCATCCATCCATCCATCCCCCACAATAGGACAAGCTAAGGAACAATAATATCCTGTATGTCAGAATAACTTACTAAACCTCTATCAGAGGTCTGGACCTGAATGGAAACGGAGGCGGTCCACTGTCAGTGGAGGACGCCACTTTAAAGTACTGTGATGCACTTTAGCACGGATTTCAGATCATTTTCCCAAAGCAGAAAACACTGGTATGTCTGCCTTTGGGCAGGTCCAAGTACAGCTGTAACAGATAGCAAGTCCACTGTTGTTTTAACCTACTTTGGGGCTTCTCCTGCTGACCACATGACCGTCTCAGATTCATAAAGCACGAATATCATCACCCACGGCAACACGGCCACCAGCATAATAATAAAACTGTCTCCCAGCTCATTGGTCCAGAGCAGGGTGCTTGACAGCTAAGATTGTGCTATAAGATTGTGTTAGCTTTCCATAAATTATACTTTTGGATAGAGAAATAGAAATCTACACACTGTAACCCGGCCTGCCACAAAACCTTACCACACCCTCACACACACACACACACACACACAAACACACACACACACACACACACACACACACACACACACACACACACACACACGTACACACACGTACACACACACAGACATCTATACAATCACACATGCACACACACCTGAAATACAAAGATATCTACACAAAAATTATCGTGATCGCACGCATACAGACACACACACACTCACACACACAAGCACCCACGCACGGACACAAACAGACACACACCAGTCCAGGCTGTTAGTGAGCCCTCCACTGTGAGCCAAAGCTCAGAAATTCTTAGGAATAACAAAAATGTAGGCAGCCTGGACGACATAGTGGGAGTCTGTAAAGCAAGTGAGCAGAGAGGAGTTGGGAAAGTGTTTTAGGGTTGGGAGTTGGAGAGGTTCAGCATATTTCAGATTCTCTCTCAGCCCTGACCACAATGTCGGTCTGGCTGCATCTAGACTTCTCATTCTGTGTTTTCACATTCTAAACAATAACACAGCCCAGTGTCTGAGTGATAAGACTCACCTTTGATTTCTTAATGTTCATCTTGACCGAGCTCCAGAAAAAGGAATGTTCAGTGTCATCGTTTTGGTCTTTACAACTACAACAAGCTTTCCATGGATTTCCCTGGTGTATGTAGGCTGAAGTTGGGTCAGTTTTGCATTTTCCCCACTAATGGTTAAGGTTAGGATTGGAGAATATGATCCTAGATCTGTACTTAGGGACAACCCCAAAGCCATTTCCTAAAGCCACAGGCCATACCTCTGTCAGGATACCTAGTGGAAGGTAAGAGTTGCCCCTAACCCCAGGACTCAGATCATATATAATTTAATCCCCCTAATGGTTAAGATTAGGATTGGGGGAAGGGTAATCTGATCCTAAATCTGTAGTTAGGGGCAACGTCTAGTTTGAGCTGATGTCTGACTGATCCCCATCAGCTGATGTCTGACTGACCCCCCATCACCTGATGTCTAACTGACCCCCCATCAGCTGATGTCTGACTGACCCCCATCAGCTGATGTCTGACTGACCCCCATCAGCTGATGTCTGACTGACCCCCCATCAGCTTATGTCTAACTGACCTCCCATCAGGTGATGTCTAACTGACCTCCCATCAGGTGATGTCTAACTGACCTCCCATCAGGTGATGTCTAACTGACCTCCCATCAGGTGATTTCTAACTGACCTCCCATCAGCTGATGTCTAACTGACCTCCCATCAGGTGATGTCTAACTGACCTCCCATCAGGTGATGTCTAACTGACCTCCCATCAGGTGACGTCTAACTGACCTCCCATCAGCTGATGTCTAACTGACCTCCCATCAGGTGACGTCTAACTGACCTCCCATCAGGTGACGTCTAACTGACCTCCCATCAGCTGCCACAGTGCCAATGAAACTCCGGCCTGGGAGAAATGACAGGTTTTCATTTCCGCACTGTTTTCTCTGTGAGCCGGCAGCTCTCTACGCTCTTAGAAAAAAAGGTGCTATCTAGAACATAAAGGGGTTCTACGGCCGTCCCCATAGGAGAAAACTTTGAATAACCCTTGTTGGTTCCAGGTAGAACCCTTTTGGTTCCAAGTAGAACCATTGTGGGTTCCATGTAGAACCCTTGCCACAGAATCCAAAATGGTTCTACCTAGAACCAAAAATGGTTTTTACCTGAAACCAAAAAGGGTTTTACCTGGAACCAAAAAGTGTTCTCATATGGGGACAGCAGAAGAACCCTTTTGGAACCCTCTTTTCTAAGAGTGGAGGTCTGTATTCCAAATTACACCCTATTCCCTATATAGCCCTATGGGCCCTGATCAACAGTAATGCTCTATACAGTGAACAGAGTGCCATTTGGGATGCACCCTATACATTGGACCAGTGACCAGCTCAGCACATCCACCTGAAACCCAACTCTCCTCCTCTTGTTATCTTAACATTTCCACATTCCATGTGAAGAAAAGCTGTGTAAATGGATGTAAAAAACCAGGCAGGGGACGGAAAATAAAACAAACTAACGTTGCTGGGTCTCTTTTCTGGTTGTCTGATTCACTAACAGCCACCCCCCTATCCACATAAATAATCACACCCCTATCCACATAAATAATCACCCCCCTATCCACATAAATAATCACACCCCCCCTATCCACATTAACAACCACCCCCCCATCCACATAAATAATCACCCCCCCCTATCCACATAAATAATCACACCCCCCTATCCACATAAATAATCACACCCCCCCTATCCACACTAACAACCACCCCCCCTATCCACATAAATAATCACCCCCCCTATCCACATAAATAATCACACCCCCCTATCCACATAAATAATCACACCCCCCCTATCCACATAAATAATCACACCCCCCCTATCCACACTAACAACCACCCCCCCTATCCACATAAATAATCACCCCCCTATCCACATAAATAATCACCCCCCCTATCCACATAAATAATCACCCCCCCTATCCACATAAATAATCACACCCCCCTATCCACATAAATAATCACACCCCCCCTATCCACACTAACAACCACCCCCCCTATCCACATAAATAATCACCCCCATCCACATAAATAATCACCCCCCATATCCACATAAATAATCACACCCCCCTATCCACATAAATAATCACACCCCCCCTATCCACACTAACAACCACCCCCCCTATCCACATAAATAATCACACCCCCCCCCCTATCCACACTAACAACCCCCCCCCCCTATCCACATAAATAATCACACCCCCCTATCCACATAAATAATCACCCCCCCTATCCACATAAATAATCACCCCCCCTCTATCCACATAAATAATCACACCCCCCTATCCACATAAATAATCACACACCCCCTATCCACACTAACAACCACCCCCCCTATCCACATAAATAATCACACCCCCCCTATCCACACTAACAACCACCCCCCCTATCCACATAAATAATCACCCCCCCATCCACATAAATAATCACCCCCCCTATCCACATAAATAATCACACCCCCCTATCCACATAAATAATCACACCCCCTATCCACATAAATAATCACCCCCCCTATCCACATAAATAATCACCCCCCCTATCCACATAAATAATCACACCCCCCTATCCACATAAATAATCACCCCCCCTATCCACATAAATAATCACCCCCCCCCCATCCACATAAATAATCGCACCCCCCCTATCCACACTAACAACCACCCCCCCCCTATCCACATAAATAATCACCCCCCCCTATCCACATAAATAATCACCCCCCCCCCATCCACATAAATAATCACCCCCCCTATCCACATAAATAATCACCCCCCCCCTATCCACATAAATAATCACCCCCCCCCTATCCACATAAATAATCACACCCCCCCTATCCACACTAACAACCACACCCCCCCCTATCCACATAAATAATCACCCCCCTCCTATCCACATAAATAATCACCCCCCCCTATCCACATAAATAATCACCCCCCCTATCCACATAAATAATCACATCCCCTATCCACATAAATAATCACACCCCCCCCTATCCACACTAACAACCACCCCCCCTATCCACATAAATAATCACCCCCCTATCCACATAAATAATCACCCCCCCTATCCACATAAATAATCACACCCCCCTATCCACATAAATAATCACACCCCCCCTATCCACACTAACAACCACCCCCCCCTATCCACATAAATAATCACACCCCCCCTATCCACACTAACAACCACCCCCCCCATCCACATAAATAATCACACCCCACTATCCACATAAATAATCACCCCCCCTATCCACATAAATAATCACCCCCCCTATCTACATAAATAATCACACCCCCCTATCCACATAAATAATCACACCCCCCCTATCCACACTAACAACCACCCCCCCTATCCACACTAACAACCACCCCCCCTATCCACATAAATAATCACACCCCCCCTATCCACACTAACAACCACCCCCTTTCCACATAAATAATCACCCCCCCATCCACATAAATAATCACCCCCCCTATCCACATAAATAATCACACCCCCCTATCCACATAAATAATCACCCCCCCCCATCTACATAAATAATCACCCCCCCTATCCACATAAATAATCACACCCCCCTATCCACATAAATAATCACCCCCACTATCCACATAAATAATCACCCCCCCTATCCACACTAACAACCACCCCCCCTATCCACATAAATAATCACCCCCCCATCCACATAAATAATCGCACCCCCCCTATCCACACTAACAACCACCCCCCCCTATCCACATAAATAATCACCCCCCCTATCCACATAAATAATCACCCCCCCTATCCACATAAATAATCACACCCCCCTATCCACATAAATAATCACACCCCCCTATCCACACTAACAACCACCCCCCCTATCCACATAAATAATCACACCCCCCCTATCCACACTAACAACCACCCCCCCTATCCACATAAATAATCACCTCCCCCCATCCACATAAATAATCACCCCCCCTATCCACATAAATAATCACACCCCCCTATCCACATAAATAATCACCCCCTCCCATCTACATAAATAATCACCCCCCCTATCCACATAAATAATCACACCCCCCTATCCACATAAATAATCACCCCCACTATCCACATAAATAATCACCCCCCCTATCCACACTAACAACCACCCCCCCTATCCACATAAATAATCACCCCCCCCATCCACATAAATAATCGCACCCCCCCTATCCACACTAACAACCATCCCCCCCTATCCACATAAATAATCACCCCCCCATCCACATAAATAATCACCCCCCCCTATCCACATAAATAATTCCCCCCCTATCCACATAAATAATCACACACCCCCCTATCCACACTAACAACCACCCCCCCTATCAACATAAATAATCACCCCCCTCCTCTCCACATAAATAATCACCCCCCCTATCCACATAAATAATCACCCCCCCTATCCACATAAATAATCACCCCCCCTATCCACATAAATAATCGCACCCCCCCTATCCACACTAACAACCACCCCCCCCTATCCACATAAATAATCACCCCCCCATCCACATAAATAATCACCCCCCCCTATCCACATAAATAATCACACACCCCCCTATCCACACTAACAACCACCCCCCCTATCAACATAAATAATCACCCCCCTCCTCTCCACATAAATAATCACCCCCCCTATCCACATAAATAATCACCCCCCCTATCCACATAAATAATCACACCCCCCTATCCACATAAATAATCATCCCCCCCTATCCACATAAATAATCACCCCCCCTATCCACATAAATAATCACACCCCCTATCTACATAAATAATCACCCCCCCTATCCACACTAACAACCACCCCCCCCCCCTATCCACATAAATAATCACACCCCCTATACACATAAATAATCACCCCCCCTATCCACATAAATAATCACCCCCCCCCTATCCACATAAATAATCACACCCCCTATCCACATAAATAATCACACCCCCCCTATCCACACTAACAACCACCCCCCCCCATCCACATAAATAATCACACCCCCTATCCACATAAATAATCACCCCCCCTATCCACATAAATAATCACACCCCCCTATCCACATAAATAATCACCCCCTCTATCCACATAAATAATCACACCCCCCTATCCACATAAATAATCATCCCCCCCTATCCACATAAATAATAACCCCCCCTATCCACATAAATAATCACCCCCCCTATCCACATAAATAATCACCCCCCCCTATCCACATAAATAATCACCCCCCCTATCCACATAAATAATCACCCCCCCATCCACATAAATAATCACCCCCCCCCCATCCACATAAATAATCACACCCCCTATCCACATATATAATCACCCCCCCTATCCACATAAATAATCACCCCCCCCTATCCACATAAATAATCACACCCCCTATCCACATAAATAATCACACCCCCCCATCCACACTAACAACCACCCCCCCTATCCACATAAATAATCACACCCCCTATCCACATAAATAATCACCCCCCCTATCCACATAAATAATCACACCCCCCTATCCACATAAATAATCACCCCCCCTATCCACATAAATAATCACCCCCCCTATCCACATAAATAATCACCCCCCCCCTATCCACATAAATAATCATCCCCCCCCATCCACATAAATAATAACCCCCCCTATCCACATAAATAATCACCCCCCCCCTATCCACATAAATAATCACCCCCCCTATCCACATAAATAATCACCCCCCCTATCCACATAAATAATCACCCCCCCATCCACATAAATAATCACACCCCCCTATCCACATAAATAATCACCCCCCCTATCCACATAAATAATCACCCCCCCTATCCACATAAATAATCACCCCCCCCATCCACATAAATAATCACCCCCGCTATCCACATAAATAAACACCCCCCCTATCCACATAAATAATCACACCCCCCATCCACATAAATAATCACACCCCTATCCACATAAATAATCACCCCCCCTATCCACATAAATAATCACACCCCCCTATCCACATAAATAATCACACCCCCCATCCACATAAATAATCACACCCCTATCCACATAAATAATCACCCCCCCTATCCACATAAATAATCACACCCCCCTATCCACATAAATAATCACACCCCCATCCACATAAATAATCACCCCCCCCTATCCACATAAATAATCACACCCCCCTATCCACATAAATAATCACACCCCCCTATCCACATAAAACATCACACACACACATACACACATACACACACACACACACACACCCACACACACACACGCACACGCACACACACACACAAACACATGTGCTCACACACACGTCCTTCTCCCTCCCTCAGCAGCTCTTATGCAATCAGAAATAACACAGTTTCAACTGGCCAGACTGGACTGCTGCTGTACGAAGAACACTTCAGTGAGTCAGGGGGAAGGGAGGAGGAAGATGGTGGTGTGTGTGTTTCTGTGTGTGCAGTATTCAGGAGGTGTTGTGTTGTGTTGTGCATGTGTGTGCGTGTGTGTGTGCGTGCGCGCGTGCGTGTGTGCGTGTGCAGTGTTCAGGAGGTGGTGTGGAGTGGAGTTAGTTTAATGGATATAAGGTCTGTCTCTGTATCTCTCTCCAGGGAGGGACTCTGTGGTTTGGGGGAAACCGTCAGCGCTCCCCTCTCACTGAGCCTTTGGAGTGGCCCGCCCATATAGAAAGATAGAAGGAGATGAGGAACAGAAGGAAGAGGGGAGGAGAGGAAACAGGGGAAGAGAGGAGAAGGAAAGGTATGGGTAAGGAGGGAAGACCAAGCACAGAAGGGTGGGGACATGAAGGAAAACAAAAGAGAATGGAAAGAGAGGGAAGAGAGAAAGAGTATAGGAGCGTGAAGGAGAGGGGGAAGGAGATGTAAGGAGTGAGAGGGTAGGAGAGAAGAGAGTAGACAGAAGGATAGAGAGGAGAGGAGAGGAGAGGAGAGGAGAGGAGAGGAGAGGAGAGGAGAGGAGAGGAGAGGAGAGGAGAGGAGAGGAGAGGAGAGGAGAGGAGGAGCTGGCAGACTCCATCTCAGATCCAGGGACATTCAGGCAGACGAGAGTGCAGAGGAAGGAATTTCCAAATCTGGCACCTCTCTCCGTCCCTCTCGCCCCAAGACACCAGGTGCACAAACACACACACACACACACACACACACACACACACACACACACACACACACACACACACACACACACACACACACACACACACACACACACACACACACACACACACACACACACACACACACACACACACACACACACACTGGATTGCTAAAGCACCTGTGTTACTGTCCATTCCTGGGTGCTGTGAGCTCACACACTCTCTCAATACAGTATGGCTGGGGGACTAACACACACTCTCTCTCAATACAGTATGGCTGGGGGACTAACACACACTCTCTCTCAATACAGTATGGCTGGGGGACTAACACACACACTCTCTCAATCCAGTATGGCTGAGGGACTAACACACACACTCTCTCAATACAGTATGGATGGAGGACTAACACACACTCTCTCAATACAGTATGGCTGGGGGACTAACACATATACTCTCTCAATACAGTATGGCCGGGGGACTAACACACACACTCTCTCAATACAGTATGGCTGAGAGGCTAACACACACACTCTCTCAATACAGTATGGCTGGGGGACTAACACACACACTCTCTCAATACAGTATGGCTGGGGGACTAACAAATATACTCTCTCAATACAGTATGGCTGGGGGACTAACACACACACTCTCTCAATACAGTATGGCTGGAAGGCTAACACACACACACACTCAATATAGTATTGCTGGGGGACTAATACACACACACACCCACACACACAATCGTGCTAACACCCAAACTCAGAAAATACTATTTTGAGCAGATATGTTACTCAGGATTTCTCTCTCTCTCTTCCAGCTCTCTCTCTCTTCCATCTCTCTCTCTCTCTCTCTCTTTCTCTCTCTCTTCCAGCTCTAGCTCTCTCTCACTCTCTCTCTTCCAGCTCTCGCTCTCTCTCTCTCTTCCAGCGCTAGCTCTCTCTCACTCTCTCTCTTTCTCTCTCTCTTCCAGCTCTCGCTCTCTCTCTCTCTCTTCCAGCTCTAGCTCTATCTCTCTCTCGTTCTCTCTCTCTCTTCCAGCTCTAGCTCTATCTCTCTCTCGCTCTCTCTCTCTCTTCCAGCGCTCGCTCTAGCGCTCTCTCAATTCAATTCAAGGGGCTTTATTGGCATGGGAAACATATGTTTACATTGCCAAAGCAAGTGAAATAGATAACAATAAAAAGTGAACATTAACTATTACACTCACACAAATTCTAAAAGAATAAAGACATTTCAAATGTCATATTATGTCTATATAAAGTGTTGTAGCGATGTGCAAATTTACAATGGTGTTTGTTCTTCACTGGTTGCCCTTTTCTTGTGGCAACAGGTCATACATCTTGCTGCTGTGATGGCACACCGTGGTATTTCACCCAACAGATATGGGAGTTTATCAAAATTTGGTGTGTTTTCAAATTATTTCTGGGTCTGTGTAATCTGAGGGAAATATGTGTCTCTAATATGGTCTCTAATATTTGGCACCTCAGTTTCCACCTCATGTGTGAAGTGTGCACATAGCCTGTCATCTCTTGAGAGCCAGGTCTGAGTCTGTACATAGTCAAAGCTTTCATTTATTTTGGGTCAGTCACAGTGGTCAGGTATTCTGCCACTGTGTACTCTCTGTTTAGGGCCAAATAGCATTCTTGTTTGCTCAGTTTTTTTGTTAATTCTTTCCAATGTGTCAAGTAATTATATTTTTGTAATCTCATGATTTGGTTGGGTCTAATTGTGTTGCTGTCCTGGGGCTCTGTGGGGTGTGTTTGTGAACAGAGCCCCAGGACCAGCTTGCTTAGGGGACTCTTCTCCAGGTTCATCTCTCTGTAGGTAATGGCTTTGTTGTGGAAGGTTTGGGAATCGCTTCCTTTAGTTGGTTGTAGAATTTAACGGCTCCTTTCCATGATGTTGATAATTAGCAGTATCGGTCTAATTCTGCTCTGCATGCAATATTTGGTGTTTTACGTTGTACACAGGGGATATTTTTACAGAATTCTGCATGCAGAGTCTCAATTTGGTGAATTCTTGGTTGGTGAGCAGACCCCAGACCTCACAACCATAAAGGGCAATGGGCTTTGATTGATTCAAGTATTTTTAGCCAGATCCTAATTGGTATGTCGCATTTGATTTTCCGTTTGATGGCATAGAAGGCTCTTCTTGCCTTGTCTCTCAGCTCGTTCACAGATTTGTGTTACCTGTGGCGCTGATGTTTAGGCCGATGTATGTATCGTTTTTTGTTAGCTCTAGGGCGACGGTGTCTACATGAAATTTGTATTTGTGGCCCTGGTGACTGGACCTTTTTTGGAACACCATTATTTTGGTCTTACTGAGATTTACTGTCAGGGCCCAGGTCTGGCAGAATCTGTGCAGAAGATCTAGGTGCTGCTGTAGGCCCTCCTTAGTTGGGGACAGAAGCACCAGATCATCAGCAAACAGTAGACATTTGACTTCGACTGCCCTCGCCAGTTGATATCTATGTTGAAGAAGGCGGGGCTTAAGCTGCATCCCTGTCTCACCCTACGGCCTAGAAATGTGTTTATTTTTTGCCCATTTTTACCTCACACTTGTTGTTTGCGTACATGGATTTTTTTTATGTCGTTTGTTTTTCCCCCAACTCCAAGTTCCATCCATTTGTATAGCAGACCGCCATGCCAAATTGAGTGAGACATTGTAGCGAGAAAAACTGTGGGAAGGTTTAAATTGTCTCTGAAGCAATGTGATAGCAACATCACCCAAAACGTGGAGAGCAGTTGCTGTTTCCACACAGAAGGAAAAAGAAAACAAAATGTACTATCTACAATCTAATAGCAGTAGTAGTTGAACGTGTATTATGCAAAATAGACTTCATGACATTCACACACTTTTAAAAAATGCATCAAAAAAAGAACTATAACACCCAAAATGCAGCACACAGAAGAACTACAGAATCAACAATGCAGCTTCCAAGAACACAACAAATAAAAAAAATCTAAATAATACATATATTTTTTGTATACACTTTATGCACACATTCATTTGACATTCCTTTAAATATTTTAAACTCACGAGACGTTGGGACCAAAATACACTATACATTCAAGAATGTAATGTTTTGCACTGTAGCTCTGAAGGCCAGTCGATGGTCTGGGAGCCAAACTTTTGTGAGTGTAATGTTTACTCTTAATGTTTTATTGTTTATTTCACTTTTGTTTAATATCTATTTCACTTGCTTTGGAAATGTAAACATATATTTCCCATGCCAATAAAGCCCCTTATATTGAAAGTGAATTCAGAGAGAGAGAGCGGGAGAGAGAGAGAGAGAGAGAGAGAGAGAGAGAGAGAGAGAGAGAGAGAGAGAGAGAGAAAGAAAGAAAGGGCTGACAGATCGATAAAGCAAGAGAAAAAATCAAAGAGACAGACAGAGAGGGAAAGACAGACAGACAGAGACAGATAGACAGAGCAGGCCCCAACAGGAGTTTACAGAGTAGAAATGCACATTAAAACAAGGCCCAGC
>NC_048570.1:84677067-84684567 GCF_013265735.2 Oncorhynchus mykiss
AACGTATTAACACGGCTCAACGTATTAACACGGCTCAACGTATTAACACGGCCGACCTGCTCAACGTATTAACACGGCTCAACGTATTAACGCGGCTCAGCGTATTAACGCGGCTCAACATATTAACACGGCTCAACGTATTAACACGGCTCAACGTATTAACACGGCTCAACGTATTAACACGGCTCAACGTATTAACACGGCTCAATGTATTAACACGGCTCAACGTATTAACACGGCTCAACGTATTAACACAGCTCAACGTATTAACATGGCTCAGCGTATTAACACGGCTCAACGTATTAACCTCTCTGATCTCCCCATCCCGGATCCGGTATCGTGAATACAGACTCAAGCTCATTACCATAACGCAACGTTAACTATTCATGAAAATCGCAAATGAAATGAAATAAATATGCCATCTCTCAAGCTTAGCCTTTTGTAAACAACACTGTCATCTCAGATTTTCAAAATATGCTTCTCAACCATAGGAAAACAATCATTTGTGTAAAAGTAGCTAGCTAGCGTAGCATTTAGCGTTAGCATTAGCGTTAGCATCCAGCACGCAACATTTCAACAAAAACATAAAATCCTTAAAATAAAATAATTTACCTTTGAAGAACTTCGGATGTTTTCAATGAGGAGACTCTCAGTTAGATAGCAAATACTCAGTTTTTTCCAAAAAGATTCTTTGTGTATTAGAAATAGCTCCGTTTTGTACATCACATTTGGCTACAAAAAAACCCCGAAAATTCAGTCCTCAAAACGCGAACTTTTTTCCAAATTAACTCCATAATATCGACTGAAAACATGGCAAACGTGGTTTAGAATCAATCCTCAAGGTGTTTTTCACATATCTCTTCGATGATATATCGTTCGTGGAAGCATGGTTTCTCCTCTCAATCAAATGGAAAAATACTTGCAGCTGGCTTTGCGCACCAATTTCGACGCAGGACACCAGGCGGACACTTGGAAAATGTAGTCTCTTATGGTCAATCTTCCAATGATATGCCTACAAATGCTTCACAATGCTGCCGACATCTTGGGGAAACGGCAGAAGGTCTAAGCTTATTCCTGTCGCATTCACAGCCATATAAGGAGACATTAGAAAACAGAGCTTCAGAAATTCTGCTCATTTCCTGTTTGACGTTTCATCTTGGTTTCGCCTGTAGAATGAGTTCTGGGGCACTTACAGACAATATCTTTGCAGATTCTGAAACTTCAGAGTGTTTTCTTTCAAAAACTATGCATAGTCGAGCATCTTTTCGTGACAAAATATCGCGCTTAAAACGGGAACGTTTTTTATCCAAAAATGAAATAGCGCCCCTAGAGATCCAACAGGTTAACACGGCTCAACGTATTAACACGGCCGACCTGCTCAACGTATTAACACGGCTCAACGTATTAACACGGCTCAGCGTATTAACACGGCTCAACGTATTAACACGGCTCAACGTATTAACACGGCTCAACGTATTAACACGGCTCAACGTATTAACACGGCTCAATGTATTAACACGGCTCAACGTATTAACACGGCTCAACGTATTAACACAGCTCAACGTATTAACATGGCTCAGCGTATTAACACGGCTCAGCGTATTAACACGGCTCAACGTATTAACACGGCTCAACGTATTAACACGGCTCAGCGTATTAACACGGCTCAACGTATTAACACGGCTCAACGTATTAACACGGCTCAACGTATTAACACGGCTCAACGTATTAACACGGCCGACCTGCTCAACGTATTAACACGGCTCAACGTATTAACACGGCTCAACGTATTAACACGGCCGACCCGCTCAACGTATTAACACGGCCGGCCCGCTCAACGTATTAACACGGCCGATCCGCTCAACGTATTAACACGGCTCAATGTATTAACACGGCTCAACGTATTAACACGGCTCAACGTATTAACACGGCCGACCCGCTCAACGCATTAACACGGCCGACCCACTCAACGTATTAACACAGCCGACCCGCTCAACGTATTAACACGACCGACCCGCTCAACGTATTAACACGGCCGACCCGCTCAACGTATTAACACAGCCGACCCGCTCAACGTATTAACACGGTCGACCCGCTCAACGTATTAACACGGCCGACCTGCTCAACGTATTAACACGGCCGACCCGCTCAACGTATTAACCCGGCTCAGCGTATTAACACGGCCGACCCGCTCAGAGTATTAACACGGCCGACCCGCTCAACGTATTAACACGGCCGACCCGCTCAGCGTATTAACACGACCGGCCCGCTCAACGTATTAACACGGCCGACCCACTCAGCGTATTAACACGGCCGACCCGCTCAACGTATTAACACGGCTCAACGTATTAACACGGCCGGCCCGCTCAGCGTATTAACACGGCCGACCCGCTCAACGTATTAACACGGCTCAACATATTAACACGGCCGGCCCGCTCAACGTATTAACACGGCCGACCCGCTCAACGTATTAACACGGCCGACCTGCTCAGCGTATTAACACGGCCGACCCGCTAAGAGTATTAACACAGCCGGCCCGCTCAGCGTATTAACACGGCCGGCCCGCTCAACGTATTAAGACGGCCGACCTGCTCAACGTATTAACACGGCTCGATGTATTAACACGGCCGACCCGCTCAATGTATTAACACGGCCGACCCGCTTGATGTATTAACACGGCTCGATGTATTAACACGGCCGACCCGCTCAATGTATTAACACGGCCGACCTGCTCGATGTATTAACACGGCCGACCCGCTCAACGTATTAACACGGCTCAACGTATTAACACGGCCGGCCCGCTCAGCGTATTAACACGGCCGACCCGCTCGATGTATTAACACGGCCGACCCGCTCAATAAGCAGGATTAGTCGGCTGCTTGTGGCGGCAGATTGACGAGGGCAGCCTTTTCTGAACTGAACTGACCAACACGCACCTCCAACAACACATAAAACCTCACATACAGTGCATTCAGAAAGTATTCAGACGCCTTGATTTTTATCCACATTTTGTTACGTTACAGCCTTATTCTAAAATGTATTAAATAATTTTTTCCCCCTCATCAATCTACACACAATACCCCATAATGACAAAGCAATAACTGTTTTACATTTTTGCAAATGTATAAATAAAAAAAACTGAAATATCACATTTACATTAGTATTCAGACCCTGTACTTTGTTGAAGAACCTTCACAGCCTTGAGTCCTTGGTATGACGCTACAAGCTTGGCACACCTGTATTTGAGGAGTTTCTCCCATTCTTCTCTGCAGATCCTCTCAAGCTCTGTCAGGTTGGATGGGGAGCGTTGCTGCACAGCTTTTTCAGGTCTCTCCAGAGATGTTCGATTAGGTTCAAGTCCGGGCTCTGGCTGGGCCACTCAAGGACATTCAGAGACTCGTCCGGAAGCCACTCCTGCATTGTCATGCGTTTAGGGTCGTTTATGTGTTTAGGGTCGTTGTCCTATTGGAAGGTGAACCTTCACCCCAGTCTGAGGCCCTGAGCGGTCTGGAGCAGGTTTTCATCAAGGATCCCTCTGTACTTTGCTCCGTTCATCTTTCCCTCGATCCTGACTAGTCTCCCAGTCCCTGCTGCTGAAAAACATTGCCAGGTTTCCTCCAGACGTGATGCTTGGCATTCAGGCCAAAGAGTTCAATCTTGGTTTCATCAGACCAGAGAATCTTGTTTGTCATGGTCTTAAGAGTCCTTTAGGTGCCTTTTGGCAAACTCCAAGCAGGCTGTCATGTGCCTTTTTCTGAGGAGTGGCTTCCATGTGCCCACTCAACCATAAAGGCCTGATTGATGGAGTGCTGCAGAGATGTTTGTCATTCTTGAAGGTTCTCCCATCTCCACAGAGGAACTCTGGAGCTCTGTCGGAGTGACCACCTCCACCTCCTTGGTCAATTCCCTGACCAAGGCCCTTCTCCCCCGATTGCTCAGTTGGCCGAGTGGGCCAGCTCTAGGAAGAGTCTTGGTGGTTCCAAACTTCTTCCATTTAAGAATGATGGAGGCCACTGTGTTCTTGGGGACCTTTAATGCTGCAGAAATGTTTTGGTTCTATTCCCCAGATATTTGCCTCGACACAATCCTGTCTCAGAGTTCTTCGGACAATTCCTTCGGCCTTATGGCTTTGTTTATACTCTGACATGCACTGTTATCTGTGGGACCTTATATAGACACGTGTCTGCCTTTCCAAATCTTATCCAATAAATGTAATTTACCACAGGTGGACTCCAATCAAGTTGTAGAAACATCTCAAGAATGATCAATGGAAATAGGATGCACCTGAGTCTCATAGCAAAGGGTCTGAATACTTATGTAAATAAGGTATTTCTGTTTTTTATTTTTAATATATTTGCAACATTTCAAAAAAACATTTTTTGCTTTGTCATTAAGGGGTATTGTGTGTAGATTGATGAGGGAAAATTTAAAATGGATTTTAATCTATTTTAGAATAAGGCTGAAATGTAACAAAATGTGGAAAGAGTCAAGAGGTCTGAATACTTTCTGAATCCACTCTAATTCTGCCCAAAACCAATGACAATTTCTCTCAACCAGTGGCAAATGGGCTTTTTAGTTGAGCACTGATGCCGCCCTGTGATAAACAATGCCCACTTTGTCAAAGGCAGGGGCTCAAAATATTTATCTTGTCCATTCCCAGCGCGCCTCTCCAGGGTGCTGTTGGAGAGACACATCACTGCGGCGCTCCACCAACGTTCCGTCATAAAAATAATCTAACATAAATCATGTAGCAGATATAGGATGTGGTAGAAAGAATATGTGGCCTTTTCTGTAGCCTACAGGCTGGGGATAAAATGGATGACAATGTAATGAGACACTTATTACATCATGCAGGTTTCTCCGATCAAATAGCCTAACCTACATGGCACCCAATCAAATAAAAAATGTGCTGTCATGGTAACAAACAACATACCCTGAGAACAGGACAGGTCAAAGTTAAATGGACATTATGGAATGGACAGTCACAACTGTTGTACAGAAGTTTCACCCTGTTGGCATGATCAGTGGTTTCAAGTATTCAAGTATTCAAGTATGTATCACAGCAAAAAATACAATACTTCTACATTTCCCGCTGTGTAAACACACTGCAAAAAGGCTCACGATAACAGTTGGGTAGCTGATATTCAGAGCTTAAATCACCAAATTGATTAGTCACAGGATTCCACTGCTGCCGACATGGTAGGCTACACCCCAGTAAGCATGAGCCGAACTCTTTTGGTCCAGACCCCATGTCTTTTTTGGTGTTTTACAAATGGTAGGCTTACCACATAGATAGGCATTCATAACATTTAATTTAGGAAAATACGTATTTTTCCACCTAGGGTGGCAGAATGACAAGAACCAGCCCTGTGCATAACAGCTCCTTGTGTAGGGTGCATTGCCAAATGTGCCAAATAGCAAGTAAGGGCATTCCCAGAGAACAGACTGAGAGAAGAAGAGTCAGCGCAAACTCTCCAATTTACATCTCAGCACACACCTCCTCAGGGCTAGGGAGAGGAAGCATGGAGGAGTGTTGAGAGAAGAGAGAGGGGGGGAGAAGAGAGAGAGGGGGGGAGAGAAGAGAGAGAGGGGGGGAGAAGAGAGAGAGAGGGGGGAGAAGAGAGAGAGGGGGGTAGAAGAGAGAGAGAAGGGGGGAGAAGGAAGCAGAGAGGAGTGCTGAGAGAGAGGGGAAGAGAAGAGAGAGAGGGGGTAGAAGAGAGAGAGGGGAGAGAAGAGAGAGAGAGGGGGGAGAAGAGAGAGGGAGGGGGAGAGAAGAGAGAGAGGGGGGAGAAGAGAGAGGGGGGGAAGAGAGAGAGAGGGGGGAGAAGAGAGAGAGAGAGGGGGGAGAAGAGAGAGAGAGAGAGGGAGAGAAGGAAGCAGAGAGGAGTGCTGAGAGAGAGGGGAAGAGAAGAGAGAGAGGGGGGGAGAAGAGAGAGGGGGGGAGAAGAGAGAGAGGGGAGAGAAGAGAGAGAGAGGGGGGAGAAGAGAGAGAGGGGGAGAGAAGAGAGAGGGGGGAGAGAAGAGAGAGAGAGGAGAGAAGAGAGAGAGGGGGGGAGAAGAGAGAGAGAGGGGGGTAGAAGAGAGAGAGAAGGGGGAGAAGGAAGCAGAGAGGAGTGCTGAGAGAGAGGGGGAGAGAAGAGAGAGGGGGGAGAGAAGGAAGCAGAGAGGAGTGCTGAGAGAGAGGGGGAGAGAAGAGTGAGAGAGGGGGAGAGAAGAGAGAGAGGGGGAGAGAAGGAAGCAGAGAGGAGTGATGAGAGAGAGGGGGAGAGAAGAGAGAGAGAGGGGGAGAGAAGAGAGAGAGGGGGGAGAGAAGGAAGCAGAGAGGAGTGCTGAGAGAGAGGGGGAGAGAAGAGAGAGAGTGGGGAGAAGAGAGAGAGAGGGGGCTGGAAGAGAGAGGGGGGAGAGAAGGAAGCAGAGAGGAGTGCTGAGAGAGGGGGAGAGAAGAGAGAGAGAAGGGGGAGAAGAGAGGGGGGAGAGAAGGAAGCAGAGAGGAGTGCTGAGAGAGAGGGGGAGAGAAGAGAGAGAGGGGGAGAGAAGAGAGAGAGGGGGGAGAGAAGGAAGCAGAGAGGAGTGCTGAGAGAGAGGGGGAGAGAAGAGAGAGAGGGGGGAGAGAAGGAAGCAGAGAGGAGTGCTGAGAGAGAGGGGGAGAGAAGAGAGTGAGGGGGGAGAAGAGAGAGAGAGGGGGAGAGAAGGAAGCAGAGAGGAGTGCTGAGAGAGGGGGAGAGAAGAGAGAGGGGGGGAGAGAAGAGAGAGGGGGGAGAAGAGAGAGAGAAAGACAGAAAGAAAGAAATAAAGAAAGAAAGAAAGAGGAACATAAAACTCACTCTTTCATCCTCTCTGACAGGTACAGACAGACACAAACTCCCTACAACATGAATCATTGTGGGGGAAGTAGAAGTGGCCTGCTTCAAGGTTTTGTAAGGCTTTACTAAGGATCCATGGTTGTATTGTAAAGCTGCGCCTGGCAGGGCTAGTAAAATGAGTTGACATGGCATTAACAAGCAATCCAGAGCCACACACAGTGTCTTAAAGGTATTCCAAAAGCCCAGCGGCAGCAATTACAGAACCTATCAGCCGTTTCCATGGCAACTAGCGTTGGAGGGATAATGCTGTCTTCTTCTCGGTCAGAATAAGCCGAAGGTAAAAAAAATATTTTAAAAAAAGAGACGCCGATGACTAATTGTCCATTCAGCAATCACGGTTATGTACACAGTGAAGTAGAGAGGGAAAAAGAGAAAGAGAGAGAGAGAGCGAGGGGAAGTGGAGAAAGAGAGAGAGAGAGAGAGAGAGAGAGAGAGAGAGAGAGAGAGAGAGAGAGAGAGAGAGAGAGAGAGAGAGAGAGAGAGAGAGAGAGAGAGAGAGAGAAAGAAAGACAGACTTAGCCTTAAACAGGCATGTGGCTGTTCACTTGGCCACATTCACAACACGATACAATGTGAAAGCAGAGCCTGCATGCGGCCAGCCTCAGAGCTTCCAGTGTGAGGCAGGGTTAAGTGAATA
>NC_048570.1:84689567-84712067 GCF_013265735.2 Oncorhynchus mykiss
GAGAGAGAGAGAAAGCGAGAGAGAGAGATCCGACAACCACTACAGGCTCCCTGGCAAAACAATGATTCAAAGTTACAAAGTATCTACAACGCAGGTGTTACGTTGTACTTACCAGTCATCGCCTTCACTCCGAAACAGAAGAGGAATATAGACAGGAGAAGCTGCGGAGCATGGCTGTCATACATGATAAAGACTAGCTGTGACTGCAGAGGGTGTACGCGCCTGCACAGCGAACCAGGACTGCAGGGAACTTCCACAAAGTTAGTGAAGTTAATCGGAACTCCAGGCAAAGGGAATTTGAAGCGCTAGACACGCCTGTCGCACTTCGGCACTGCCTCTACGACCACCGGATTGGTTAGGGTAGTTTAACCAAAACATCTCTAACGTTTGATTGGACAGAAACAACGTCAATCATTGGGGGGCTGCAACTTAACACGTGGTTTTAGTGTAAAGGAGAAAATATTTGGGAATGTTATATATATATATTTTCATGGGTTGTGCAGTGCAGTTGCAATATAACCCACTGTTATTTGATATATGCTTGTTTATCAACTTGTAGGACAAAGTCCACATTAAATGTGTAGGGCCTGTAATAGCCGATCGACAGTATTTTCAGTCCAAGTGTTAGGAATCAATAGGCAACTAAATGAAAGCTGTGAATCAATTCAAGCAGTGCAATTGTAGCCTGTTCAGCCTGCATTTGCTAGACTGATTGAGATGACTGTAGGTCTAGCTGGTTACATGTCTGTTCACAGGCCAAGAAACATGTTGCTTCAATTCAACCTCTTGGATAAAACGAAATACACAAGAAGAAAAGCATGCAGAAAAACCACAGTACAAATCACATAGAGGGGCTTTAGCTGGGCTAGCTAATGGACTGTTAAAGTCTCTCATCAGCTCCTAATTGCAAATGGGAAGAAAATGTGTTTCAATTAGTGAGGGAGATATACATCAGTGGTTGGCCTCTGGCAATGTGTCCCAGTTTGATAAGTCAGGATGAAATTCCCAGCCATCCTGAGTGTGCTTACATTGTCTAATGTACCACAACTAGGACCTGCCTCTGTGTGCCTGTCTGCCTCCCTGTCTGTCTGCCTGTCTGTCTGTCTGCTGGTCTGCCTGTCTGCCTGTCTGTCTGCCTGTCTGTCTGTCTGTCTGTCTGTCAGTGGGTGTGTCTGTCTGCCTCTCTGCCTGCCTGTCTGTGTGCGTGTCTGTGTGCCTCTCTGCCCATCTGTCTGCCTGTCTGTCTGTCCGTCTGTTTGTCTGTGTGCGCACACTGCTCTTTTCATCCACAACCAAACGGTTTTCTAGATATAGCCTACAGAGATAAAGGGTGTGGAGAAGGCAATCAGTTTGCCTCTGTCTCCAGCAGGCAGCACAGCCTCTGCATCAGCCACGGTCGAACA
The DNA here is from genome assembly GCF_013265735.2 of Oncorhynchus mykiss. Taxonomy (NCBI): domain Eukaryota; kingdom Metazoa; phylum Chordata; class Actinopteri; order Salmoniformes; family Salmonidae; genus Oncorhynchus; species Oncorhynchus mykiss. Next base: position 84,690,971 of record NC_048570.1, read on the forward strand.
CTGCCACCAGATATGGATGCAGTCATTTACAATAGGCCAACCCGGTCTATCCTAACCCAGCCCAGAGCCAGCCCCACACACAAAAATACTATTCTGTCTATCCAACTACACTGGCAGTCATTTACAATAGGCCAACCCGGTCTATCCTAACCCAGCCCAGAGCCAGCCCACACACACAAATACTATTCTGTCTATCCAACTACACTGGCAGTCATTTACAATAGGCCAACCCGGTCTATCCTAACCCAGCCCAGAGCCAACCCCACACACACAAATACTATTCTGTCTATCCAACTACACTGGCAGTCATTTACAATAGGCCAATCCGGTCTATCCTAACCCAGCCCAGAGCCAACCCCACACACACAAATACTATTCTGTCTATCCAACTACACTGGCAGTCATTTACAATAGGCCAACCCGGTCTATCCTAACCCAGCCCAGAGCCAACCCCACACACACAAATACTATTCTGTCTATCCAACTACACTGGCAGTCATTTGATTGCCTTTACTGCTTCATTGGTTATGGGGTGTGCTTCAGAGCATCAATCACAAACAAATAGACTCAGCCCATTGGAAGACACTTTAACAGATCAGCACTGACCGGACAAAAGCTGATTGGTGGCACTACTGCCGACTCACGTTCCTGTTCATTCGAGTAGAAAAGGGGCTGAAGTAACTGAATTGTGTGAAAGAAGCATGTGTGTGTGCGTGTGTATGTGTGTGTGTGTGTGTGTGTGTGTGTGTGTGTGTGTGTGTGTGTGTGTGTGTGTGTGTGTGTGTGTGTGTGTGTGTGTGTGTGTGTGTGTGTGTGTGTGTGTGTGTGTGTGTGCTACACCAGGTCTACATCCCAAATGGCACCCTCTTCCCTATATGGTGCCAGACTTTTGGTCCGAAGTAGTACACTATAAGTGGCAATAGGGTTCCATTTGGGACGTGGCCCTGGTGTAGCACGCACACACACACACACACACACACACACACACACACACACACACAATCTAATCTAATCTAATTCCAGGGGTAGCCCTGGTTCAATCTAATTCCAGGGGTAGCCGTGGTTCAATCTAATTCCAGTGGTAGCCATGGTTCAATCTAATTCCAGTGGTAGCCATGGTTCAATCTAATTCCAGTGGTAGCCATTGCTCAATCTAATTCCAGGGGTAGCCGTGGTTCAATCTAATTCCAGTGGTAGCCATGGTTCAATCTAATTCCAGTGGTAGCCGTGGTTCAATCTAATTCCAGTGGTAGCCCTGGTTCAATCTAATTCCAGTGGTAGCCCTGGTTCAATCTAATTCCAGTGGTAGCCCTGGTTCAATCTAATTCCAGTGGTAGCCCTGGTTCAATCTAATTCCAGTGGTAGCCCTGGTTCAATCTAATTCCAGTGGTAGCCCTGGTTCAATCTAATTCCAGTGGTAGCCCTGGTTCAATCTAATTCCAGTGGTAGCCATGGTTCAATCTAATTCCAGTGGTAGCCATGGTTCAATCTAATTCCAGTGGTAGCCATTGCTCAATCTAATTCCAGGGGTAGCCGTGGTTCAATCTAATTCCAGTGGTAGCCATGGTTCAATCTAATTCCAGTGGTAGCCCTGGTTCAATCTAATTCCATTGGTAGCCGTGGTTCAATCTAATTCCAGTGGTAGCCGTGGTTCAATCTAATTCCAGTGGTAGCCGTGGTTCAATCTAATTCCAGGGGTAGCCGTGGTTCAATCTAATTCCAGTGGTGGCCCTGGTTCAATCTAATTCCAGTGGTAGCCGTGGTTCAATCTAATTCCAGTGGTAGCCCTGGTTCAATCTAATTCCAGTGGTAGCCCTGGTTCAATCTAATTCCAGTGGTAGCCCTGGTTCAATCTAATTCCAGTGGTAGCCCTGGTTCAATCTAATTCCAGTGGTGGCCCTGGTTCAATCTAATTCCAGTGGTGGCCCTGGTTCAATCTAATTCCAGTGGTAGCCCTGGTTCAATCTAATTCCAGTGGTAGCCATGGTTCAATCTAATTCCAGTGGTAGCCCTGGTTCAATCTAATTCCAGTGGTAGCCCTGGTTCAATCTAATTCCAGTGGTAGCTATGGTTCAATCTAATTTCAGTGGTGGCCCTGGTTCAATCTAATTCCAGTGGTAGCCATGGTTCAATCTAATTCCAGTGGTAGCCCTGGTTCAATCTAATTCCAGTGGTAGCCCTGGTTCAATCTAATTCCAGTGGTAGCCCTGGTTCAATCTAATTCCATTGGTAGCCATGGTTCAATCTAATTCCAATGGTAGCCTTTCTCATAACTCTCTCTCTTCCATCAATAGTCCATACATCATCCAGACCACAGGAGTCTGCTGGGGGAGGACGACTCATAATATTGCCTGGAACGGAGCGAATGGAATGGCATCAGGCACATGGAAGACATGTATTTGATACCATTCCACCCAACTCCGCTCCAGCCATTACCACGAGCCGGTCCTTCCCAATTGAGGTGTCACCAACCTCCCGTGATCCACATCCATATCAACACAGAGATTGTTTTTTCATACCTCTGTTTTCCTACCCTGGTCTGTTTTCCTACCTGTTTGTACTGCCTTGCCAACTCGTTCATTGTAACACCAAACAGACAGACTATAGGATCTGGCAGGACAGCAAAGATCTAGGACAAGGCTATACTATTTTCCTCCGAGAGTGACTGAATATCTTTTGTCATTGCAGTTTGGTTTTGTTTCATGGACCATGGTTAGACTGTGGGGTAGTGAGTCTGGCGACAGTACATTTCTTCTGTTGAGACCTGACAGACAAGCCCCAGAGTATCAGGACTGAAGGAAGCTAAGCTGTCTTTTCTAAGGAAGGAACAGGTCCTAGACTAATCCTCTATGGAGCCTCTGTGTGTGTGTGTGTGTGTGTGTGTGTGTGTGTGTGTGTGTGTGTGTGTGTGTGTGTGTGTGTGTGTGTGTGTGTGTGTGTGTGTGTGTGTGTGTGTGTGTGTGTGTGTGTGTGTGTAAATCTCTGGAATGAGTCTCTAGAGTGAGTCTCTAGAGTGAGTCTGTCTCAATAGACTCCGGCTTGTGTGTGTTTGCGTGCTTGTGTGTGGATTATTCCCAATTCCAGGGCTTTGATTTCTAACGTTCTAAAGCTAGGGGAACCTCCAAAGACCTCTGCTTTCTCTCCGGGACAAGCAGCCAGCCCTAAACACTGATCTGAAGTCCGTCAAACATTTTCCTTATAATGGTAAACGATAGGATTCAGGGAAGGTAAACTGATCCCATATCTGTGCCAACCAGTCAAACAGAGCTGTCCCACTATAGCAGACCCAGGGATCATCAACTAGATTCAGCCGCTGGCAGATTTCTTTCTTGGGCAGATGGTCAGGGGGCCGTAATGTAATTACAAATCAATTGTAGACTGCAGATTGACCGCAAGAAGCCAAAACAGATACAACATTTGACAAAAACATAGTCATTTCAAACCTTACTTACATTTGTATACAATCACGTCTACTGTGCATGGGAATATTTACAAACAGATTTTCTAAATGAAAATCCCTTGGAGATGATTTCCAGATGTTTTTACAGTCTTTATGTACAACAATAAAACAAGTTTGCTCAGAAAACTTGGGGGCCAAGTAAAATCACCCATGGGCCAAATTCGTCCCGCGAGCCACCAGTTATGGAACCCTGCAGGGTAGAGTGACTGGGAAGTGATTTACGTCACTGATAGACGAGGGCAATGTGATCAACTTGACACTTTCAAATGACTCCACATCAATCAAATCAAAATGATTGGTCACATACAGATATTTAACAGATGTTCACACATACACACACACATATACACACACACACATACACACACACATACACACACACACACACACACACACATACACACACAATCTGTGCACCTCACTTTGACATTATAATCCCCAAGCCATAGCGCCCCATGAAAATTACTTATGTCATAGCAGGCAGTAAGTAGCGATCCCAAATGACACCCTATTCACTATAAAGTGCACTTCTATTGACCAGAACCCGATGCCATTTGGGACAAAGCCTTTTTCTCAGTCTTTTATCCAACATTTTCTTGCTGAATTCAGAGGTGTGCTCATTCAGAGGTGTGTTCATCCTCGGATGGGGCCACAGCGTCTCCTGACCCCTCCTGTCTCAGCCTCCAGTATTTATGCTGCAGTAGTTTATGTGTCGGGGGGGCTAGGGTCAGTTTGTTATATCTGGAGTACTTCTCCTGTCCTATTCGGTGTCCTGTGTGAATCTAAGTGTGCGTTCTCTAATTCTCTCCTTCTCTCTTTCTTTCTCTCTCTCGGAGGACCTGAGCCCTAGGACCATGCCCCAGGACTACCTGACATGATGACTCCTTGCTGTCCCCAGTCCACCTGACCGTGCTGCTGCTCCAGTTTCAACTGTTCTGCCTTATTATTATTCGACCATGCTGGTCATTTATGAACATTTGAACATCTTGGCCATGTTCTGTTATAATCTCCACCCAGCACAGCCAGGAGAGGACTGGCCACCCCACATAGCCTGGTTCCTCTCTAGGTTTCTTCCTAGGTTTTGGCCTTTCTAGGGAGTTTTTCCTAGCCACCGTGCTTCTACACCTGCATTGCTTGCTGTTTGTGGTTTTAGGCTGGGTTTCTGTACAGCACTTTGAGATATCAGCGGATGTACGAAGGGCTATATAAATAGATTTGATTTGATTTGATTTGATTAGTGCATGCGACTGAAAAAATTGAAATGAACAACTCAAATGTCTTATTGGACAAGCCCGGGTAAGTCCCTCCCTGTTTCAGTTAGTTTTCTTCTGTTTGGTTGAACACGACCCAGGTAAACCCACCTCTGACAGACTGCAGCCAGCTTTCTATTCTCTCCATCTCATCCAGGTTTGTGACTCACCATAGTTATACCTGGCTCGTATCAACAATCCTTTCAGCGATGTCCGTCTCTCTTGCCCACCAATGGGAAATGTGTCATTCACAACTGTTAAAGAATCTCTCCACCTTGTAGATAAATGTAAACAAGCCTGGCTTGAAGCAATGACCATACAGTTCCAATCAGAACAAGCACACCAACTCCTACGCCAAAAAGGTCAAGACCTGCACTCTTCCTACAACACAGTATTCTTTGTTCCAGCCCAGCACTAACACACCTGATTCAACCACCAATTCATTTAATATAGGTGTTTTAGCACTAGGATGCACCCCAACCCCATCCCTGCCTCCCCTCTACAGTTAACTTGGAGTTGAGTTTCACATAGGAGAGAGCTAGGACATGACCTTTGACCCAGAGGCTGTATGTGTCTTATTTGAGCTCCAGACAGTCAGGTGGTAAGACAGGCCGACGGACGGACAGATGGAAATGGACAGACGGAGACGGACAGACAGATACAGACAGACAGATACAGACAGACGGAGACGGACAGACAGATACAGACAGACAGATACAGACAGACAGATACAGACAGACAGATACAGACATACATATACAAACAGACACAGTACATGCAGACAGACAGATACAGACAGACACAGTACATGCAGACAGACAGATACAGACAGACACAGTACATGCAGACAGACAGATACAGACATACATATACAAACAGACACAGTACATGCAGACAGACAGACAGATACAGACACAGTACATGCAGACAGACAGACAGATACAGACATACATATACAGACAGACACAGTGCATGCAGACAGACAGAAACAGACATACATATACAAACAGACACAGTACATGCAGACAGACAGACAGATACAGACACAGTACATGCAGACAGACAGAAACAGACAGATACAGACATACATATACAAACAGACACAGTGCATGCAGACAGACAGAAACAGACAGAGGCATCTCTCAGCCTGTGAGTCTGTCATTCCACACGGTGAAGTAGAGTTGTGGCCCGCATTTGCTGTTTTCAAGCCTGCTCTGGTGGGAACAATCCTGGGAGCATTCTGTGTCAGTCAGGAGTGTGTGTGTGTGTGTGTGTGTGTGTGTGTGTGTGTGTGTGTGTGTGTGTGTGTGTGTGTGTGTGTGTGTGTGTGTGTGTGTGTGTGTGTGTGTGTGTGTGTGACTTTCAGCTTTGGAAAAGCAAAACATTCATCCCAAGTATGAAAGCCATGACAGGGGAGGTGGAGTTTGAATTTAGTCCCTTAATGTGTTGAGAATGATTTCTGCTCTCTTTGACTGAATGGGTTACCCTGGGAATCAGTGGTCTTGGATATAAGGCTCTTAAAACTGCAGAGCCAGTAATCTCCATCCAAGTTGGTTTGACTGAAGACCGTGGGGATCTACTCCCTCTAGAGGGCAGTTGTGGTAACACAGGACTGGCACTACAAACAGATGAATGACACAGAAAAGACAATGGCATGATAGTATATCAAATTAAAATAGAACATCAAAAAGATGGCATCCAAAAATGTCACCTTCCTCCCTATATAGTGCAGCGGGGTCCATAGGGCGCAGGGCAACATTACTGCGCTATAGGGGATAGGGTACCCTCTGTTTATAGCCTCATTATTGTTATTGTGTTACTTTGTTCTCTTTAGTTTATTAGGTACTTATTTTCTTAACTCCATTGTTGGTTAAGGGCTTGTCAGTATTTCACGGTAGTAAGGTAAGGTAATACCTGATGTATTCGGCACATTTGATTTGGGACACGTCCCATAGATGTCATCAGATAGCTTGTGAGGATCTCTCAGGATATCCCCTACAGAGCCATGTGAATCTCTATAGTATACGGCTCAGTTCCTGTTAACACAGTGCACCTACTTCAATATGATCTTAACACCTTATAAATGTGTTGGGTTGTATAAATCACATGAACAGGATAGATCTGTTCTGGACCAGGAGAAAGATGTCACACACACACACACACACACACACACACACACACACACACAGAGAGAGAGAGAGAGAGAGAGACACACACAGTGCTGGTCAAAGACAGGTTTATTGCAGTACATAAAACACACGACACTAGACAATTATTGTTTCAAGTTTCAAGGTCACGTGCACAAGTACAGTGAAATGCCTTTCTTTCGAGCTCTAGTTACAGTGGGATGTTCACTATAACATTCCAATCTTTACCTTTTAGAAACCGATCTGTATTACACCTCACAGTGAGTGACTCCTAAAGGTTTTACAGTGCTTCATTAAAACAGTGTAACATTGTTTCATTGTTACGTAAATGTTTCTTCAGCATTCTGAACGACGCAGGATTTTCCCTCTGGCTCACACGTTCTCATACAATCATATGATTAAATACTACATAAAATAAAAGCACTTATAAAATACAGACCATAGTTACTGTATGGGTCAATCAATTAGCCAAATATTGGCATGTTGTTGTTTTTTTAAATCTGAAGAAATGTACATAAAGTACTAAAAAGTGTTGATCGTATTCAATAAAAATGCTTGTGGAAAGAAAGGAAAGGAAAGAGAGGACAGGGAGTAGGAGAGAGAGAGAGAGAGAGAGAGAGAGAGAGAGAGAGAGAGAGAGAGAGAGAGAGAGAGAGGGAGTAGGAGAGAAGGAGAGAGGGAGTAGGAGAGAGAGAGAGCGAGTAGGAGAGCGTGAGAGCGAGTAGGAGAGAGAGAGGGAGTAGGAGAGAGAGAGAGAGTAGGAGAGAGGGAGTAGGAGAGAGAGAGAGCGAGTAGGAGAGAGAGAGAGGGAGTAGGAGAGAGAGAGAGAGGGAGTAGGAGAGAGAGAGGGAGTAGGAGAGAGAGAGAGAGAGAGAGAGTAGGAGAGAGAGAGAGGGAGTAGGAGAGAAGGAGAGAGGGAGTAGGAGAGAAGGAGAGAGGGAGAAGGAGATGGAGAGAGGGAGTAGGAGAGAAGGAGTAGGAGAAAAGGAGAGAGGGAGAAGGAGAGGGGAGTTGGAGAGAGGGAGAAGGAGAGAGGGAGTAGGAGAGAAGGAGTAGGAGAGAAGGAGAGAGGGAGAAGGAGAGGGGGAGTAGGAGAGAGGGAGATAGGGAGTAGGAGAGGGAGAGTAGGAAAGCGGGAGTAGTTAGTGAAGGAGACAGGGAGTAGGAGAGAAAGAAGGAAAGAGGGAGTAGGAGAGAGGGAGTAGGAGAGAATGAGCAGGAGACAGGGAGTAGGAGAGAATGAGAAAGAGAGAGGAAGTAGGAGAGAATGAGAATGACTTGGAGAGACACATAACCTACCCCCCCCCCCCCCCCCCCCTCTCTCTCTCTCTCCAAAACACGCGGTCAATATCATCTGGAGGAGTCCATTGTGATATTGCCTCTCATTCATCTCCTGGTTGTCCATAACTAACCCCCATAGCCAGCAGAGGTTGAAATAAACCATGTAGACCGCTAGTGAATGAACACAGCCCATAAACTATAAACCCTTGCCAGGCCTTGATGGATGAAGGGCTCAGGTGAAGCGTCCGTGTGGCACCGTTTTTCTGCAACAATACTGAACTGATTAAATATGATGATGAACAAAAACACAAGGATTTTAGTGTTTTTTGGTTTGGTTATCTGGTCTTTGTCTCATTGCTGTCTGAGGAGGGTTCCATGTGAAACTGTGCCATCATCAACATTGTTTTCCTTGAAGATGAGAGGAGTTTGGACGTGGAAGAAACTACAGGCCAAGAAAAACGCTCTCTTTCTGTGTGTGAAGTATTATTTTTTGCCAGGCTACATTCCAAATTCTAGAGTCATAAATCTTAATCTAAATGTTTGTCTGCTTGCTGTTGTTTTTCCATATGGGATGGAATCTGTTTTGTGTTGTTCCAGCTTCTCCTATGACCTCGATCCCACCACTCCCTGCCTCTGGTGCAGGGCTCTGCCAATCACGACACGAGCTTGGTCAGTAGACGGTTTTTGATGGGCAGACGTTCTCCGAGAGAGATAAGTGTCTGAAGCAGCCGTTGTTGCCCTCCTTTGTGCCCAGTCCAGAACCGTTGCCGTAACGATAACTGCCCTCCTCTTTTTCCTCTTCAGTCAGACTGCTTTCGTCACCATCCTCCTCATCATCACTTCTTTCATCTCTGGTCATCTGGAGTAGAGAGAGAGAAAGACACAGAGAGACGGATAGAGAGACAGAGAGACAGAGAGAGAGAGAGAGAGAGAGAGAAAGAGAGAGAGACAGAGACACAGAGAGACAGAGACACACACAGAGAGACAGAGACAGAGTCAGAGAGACAGAGAGAGAGAGAGAAAGAGAGAGAGAGAGAAAGACACAGAGAGACAGAGACAGACACAGAGAGACAGAGACAGAGAGAGAGAGACAGAGAGAGAGACAGAGAGACAGAGAGAGAGAGAGAGAGAGAGAGAGAGAGAGAGAGAGAGAGAGAAAGAGAGAGAGAGACACAGAGACAGAGAGAGAGACAGAGAGAGAGAGAGAGAGAGAGAGACAGAGAGACACAGAGAGACAGAGAGAGAGACAGAGAGAGAGAGAGAGAGAGCGAGAGAGCGCGAGAGAGAGAATGTACTCAGGACATTCATCGAGATATAATGCCACTTTCTACCTCAGAGACCATCATCATCTCTAACACAGTAGTTCCCATAGTTCTCTCTCTAAAGTGATTATTTGTGATCCAAGAAAATAAAACCAGTGTCTCAAGCCAGTACTCTGTCAAAAAAGAAATCAGCTGTGACCAACCATTTGGGAATCACTGCTCCTGCATCACAGTTCTGCGTAGCCCTATATCACTCAGAACAAAACATTCACCTAAAAGTAGCATTGAAACCTGGGGCTGCATGTACTGAGCGTCTCAGAGCAGGAGTGCTGATCAAGGACGAGTTTAGCCTTTCAGATCACAATGAATACGATAACATGGATAGCTGATCCTAGATCAACACATACTCTGAGACGCTACCTACAGCCCTGAGCTATTTCAACTAATGCAGAAACCCAATTGGCCGATCAATCAAAAACACCTGGAGTTTAATCCATGGTAGGTCAGGTCAGTCTTTCAGACTTACCATAACAGACTCTATTCTCTCTCCTTGAGCCGTCTGACCGCTCTGAGCCACATTGTGTTTTCCAGAAATATAATTATGTTCGGCACAATGCTAAATCACCAATAATTATGTCCCAATGGCAACCCACTGTTGCCTTGTGACCTTGTGGGGGTTGAGTAATTGCCTCTGGCACCTTAGCTGTTTTCTGCCGTTGCCGTAGCTGACAGGGATCAAGCACTTTGCCAAGCCCAACACAATTGCACACACACACACACACACACACACACACACACACACACACACACACACACACACACACACACACACATTTCTAACTGCTCAGTTAGTAAGTCTACATACAGAATGAGAACAATGAAACAATGAAAAACAGGAGCATTGGGTCTTAGGCTAGATTCTAGACCACACTGACAGAGAACAGACACTGGTGTAGCTATCTGACAGAGAACAGACACTGTAGTCATCTGACAGAGAACATACACTGTAGTCATCTGACAGAGAACAGACACTGTAGTCAACTGACAGAGAACAGACACTGTAGTTAACTGACAGAGAACAGACACTGTAGTCATCTGACAGAGAACAGACACTGTAGTCAACTGACAGAGACCAGACACTGTAGTCAACTGACAGAGAACAGACACTGTAGTCACCTGACAGAGAACAGACACTGTAGTCATCTGACAGAGAACAGACACTGTAGTCAACTGACAGAGACCAGACACTGTAGTCAACTGACAGAGAACAGACACTGTAGTCATCTGACAGAGAACAGACACTGTAGTCAACTGACAGAGACCAGACACTGTAGTCAACTGACAGAGAACAGACACTGTAGTCACCTGACAGAGAACAGACACTGTAGTCATCTGACAGAGAACAGACACTGTAGTCAACTGACAGAGACCAGACACTGTAGTCAACTGACAGAGAACAGACACTGTAGTCATCTGACAGAGAACAGACACTGTAGTCAACTGACAGAGACCAGACACTGTAGTCAACTGACAGAGAACAGACACTGTAGTCACCTGACAGAGAACAGACACTGTAGTCATCTGACAGAGAACAGACACTGTAGTCAACTGACAGAGACCAGACACTGTAGTCAACTGACAGAGAACAGACACTGTAGTCATCTGACAGAGAACAGACACTGTAGTCATCTGACAGAGAACAGACACTGTAGTCAACTGACAGAGAACAGACACTGGTGTTGCTATCTGACAGAGAACAGACACTGTAGTCAACTGACAGAGAACAGACACTGTAGTCAACTGACAGAGAACAGACACTGTAGTCAACTGACAGAGAACAGACACTGTAGTCATCTGACAGAGAACAGACACTGTAGTCAACTGACAGAGAACAGACACTGGTGTTGCTATCTGACAGAGAACAGACACTGTAGTCATCTGACAGAGAACAGACACTGTAGTCATCTGACAGAGAACAGACACTGTAGTCATCTGACAGAGAACAGACACTGTAGTCATCTGACAGAGAACAGACACTGTAGTCATCTGACAGAGAACAGACACTGGTGTAGTCATCTGACAGAGAACAGACACTGTAGTCATCTGACAGAGAACAGACACTGTAGTCATCTGACAGAGAACAGACACTGTAGTCAACTGACAGAGAACAGACACTGTAGTCATCTGACAGAGAACAGACACTGTAGTCATCTGACAGAGAACAGACTGTCATGTACTGTCATGTTGTGTCTTGTCTCTGTCCTTTCCCTTCACCCTGTCTCCCTCTGCTGGTCGTTGTTAGGTTACCTTTTCTCCCCCTCTTTCCCCCAGCTGTGCCTTGTCTCCTCCTAACCACCTCGTCACCCCTTTTCCCACCTGTTCCCTTTTTCCCTCTGATTAGTCCCCTATATCTCTCTCTGTTTTTGTTCCTGTCCTTGTCGGATTCTTGTTTGTTGTGTTTCATGCCTGAACCAGACTGTCGTCATGTTTGCTGTAACCTTGTCTTGTCCTGTCGGAATCTGCCGGTCCGTCTGAGCCTACCTATGTTTGGTAATTAAAGAAGCTCTGTTTAAGTTAATTCGCTTTTGGGTCCTCATTCACGCACCGTAACAGAAGAATCCGACCAAGAATGGACCCAGCGACTTCGGATCCTCTCCACTCAGCCGTCGGGATCCAGGGAGCGATGCTAGGCAGACACGAGCAGGAAGTGTCTGCTGCTCGACATGCCGTTGAGACCCTGGCCACCCAAGTCTCCAACCTCACAGAACAGGTTCACCATCTCCGCCTCGATCCACCGGCCACTTCCAGGGCTTTCGAATCTCCGGAGCCCAGAATCAATAACCCGCCGTGTTACTCTGGGGAGCCCACTGAATGCCGCTCGTTCCTCACCCAGTGTGATATTGTGTTTTCTCTCCAGCCCAACACTTACTCCAGGAGCACTGCTCGTGTCGCCTACGTCATATCTCTCCTTATTGGACGGGCTCGTGAGTGGGGCACGGCAATCTGGGAGGCAAGGGCTGAGTGTACTAACCAGTATCAGGACTTTAAGGAGGAGATGATACGGGTTTTTGATCGATCTGTTTTTGGGGAGGAGGCTTCCAGGGCCCTGTCTTCCCTATGTCAAGGCAATCGATCCATAACAGACTACTCTATTGAGTTTCGCACTCTTGCTGTCTCCAGTGGCTGGAACGAGCCGGCCTTGCTCGCTCGTCTTCTGGAGGGTCTCCGCGCAGAGGTAAAGGATGAGATTCTCTCCCGGGAGGTTCCTTCCAGCGTGGATTCCTTGATTGAACTCGCTATTCGCATTGAGCGACGGGTTGATCTTCGTCACCGAGCTCGTGGAAAGGAGCTCGCGCTCTCCGTCGCCCCCCTCTCCGCATCACTACCATCTTCCTCTGCCGGCTCGGGTGCTGAGCCCATGCAGCTGGGAGGTATCCGCATCTCGACTAAGGAGAGGGAACGGAGAATCACCAACCGCCTCTGTCTCTATTGCGGTTCCGCTGGTCATTTTGTCACTTCATGTCCAGTAAAAGGCCAGAGCTCGTCAGTAAGCGGAGGGCTACTGGTGAGCGCTACTACTCCTGTCTCTCCTTCAAGATCCTGCACTACCTTGTCGGTCCGGTTCGTCAGCTTCCTGCAGTGCCTTAATAGACTCTGGGGCGGAGGGCTGTTTTATGGACGAGACCTGGGCTCGGGAACATGACATTCCTCTCAGACAGTTAAAGGAGCCCACGGCCTTGTTCGCCCTGGATGGTAGTCCTCTCCCCAGGATTCAGCGTGAGACGCTACCTTTAACCCTCACTGTTTCTGGTAATCATAGTGAAACCATTTCTTTTTTAATTTTTCGTTCACCTTTTACACCTGTTGTTTTGGGCCATCCCTGGCTAGTTTGTCATAATCCTTCCATTAATTGGTCTAGTAATTCTATCCTCTCCTGGAACGTCTCTTGTCATGTGAAATGTTTAATGTCTGCTATCCCTCCTGTTTCCTCTGTCTCTTCTTCACAGGAGGAGCCTGGTGATTTGACAGGGGTGCCGGAGGAATATCACGATCTGCGCACGGTGTTCAGTCGGTCCAGGGCCACCTCTCTTCCTCCACACCGGTCGTATGATTGTAGTATTGATCTCCTTCCGGGAACCACCCCCCCCCCCCCGGGGTAGACTATACTCTCTGTCGGCTCCCGAACGTAAGGCTCTCGAAGATTATTTGTCTGTAGCTCTTGACGCCGGTACCATAGTCCCCTCCTCCTCTCCCGCCGGAGCGGGGTTTTTTTTTTGTCAAGAAGAAGGACGGGTCTCTGCGCCCCTGCATAGATTATCGAGGGCTGAATGACATAACAGTGAAGAATCGTTATCCGCTTCCTCTTATGTCTTCAGCCTTCGAGATCCTGCAGGGAGCCAGGTTTTTCACTAAGTTGGACCTTCGTAACGCTTACCATCTCGTGCGCATCAGGGAGGGGGACGAGTGGAAGACGGCGTTTAACACTCCGTTAGGGCACTTTGACTACCGGGTTCTTCCTTTCGGCCTCGCTAACGCTCCAGCTGTCTTTCAGGCATTAGTCAATGATGTCCTGAGAGACATGCTGAACATCTTTGTTTTCGTTTACCTTGACGATATCCTGATTTTTTCACAGTCACTCCAGATTCATGTTCAGCACGTTCGACGTGTCCTCCAGCGCCTTTTAGAGAATTGTCTTTTTGTGAAGGCTGAGAAGTGCACTTTTCATGCCTCCTCCGTCACATTTCTCGGTTCTGTTATTTCCGCTGAAGGCATTAAGATGGATCCCGCTAAGGTCCAAGCTGTCATTGATTGGCCCGTCCCTAAGTCACGCGTCGAGCTGCAGCGCTTTCTCGGCTTCGCGAACTTCTATCGTCGTTTCATCTGTAATTTCGGTCAGGTGGCAGCTCCTCTCACAGCCCTTACTTCTGTCAAGACGTGCTTTAAGTGGTCCGTTTCCGCCCAGGGAGCTTTTGATCTCCTCAAGAATCGTTTTACATCCGCTCCTATCCTTGTTACACCTGACGTCTCTAGACAGTTCGTTGTCGAGGTTGACGCGTCAGAGGTGGGCGTGGGAGCCATTCTTTCTCAGCGCTCCCTCTCTGACGACAAGGTCCACCCATGCGCGTATTTTTCTCATCGCCTGTCGCCGTCGGAACGTAACTATGATGTGGGTAACCGCGAACTGCTCGCCATCCGGTTAGCCCTAGGCGAATGGCGACAGTGGTTGGAGGGGGCGACCGTTCCTTTTGTCGTTTGGACTGACCATAGGAACCTTGAGTACATCCGTTCTGCCAAACGACTTAATGCGCGTCAGGCGCGTTGGGCGCTGTTTTTCGCTCGTTTCGAGTTTGTGATTTCTTATCGTCCGGGCTCTAAGAACACCAAGCCTGATGCTTTGTCTCGTCTCTTCAGTTCTTCAGTAGCCTCCACTGACCCCGAGGGGATTCTCCCTGAGGGGCGTGTTGTCGGGTTGACTGTCTGGGGAATTGAGAGGCAGGTAAAACAAGCGCTCACTCACACTCCGTCGCCGCGCGCTTGTCCTAGGAACCTTCTTTTCGTTCCCGTTCCTACTCGTCTGGCCGTTCTTCAGTGGGCTCACTCTGCCAAGTTAGCCGGCCACCCTGGCGTTCGGGGTACGCTTGCTTCCATTCGCCAGCGTTTTTGGTGGCCCACCCGGGAGCATGACACGCGTCGTTTCGTGGCTGCTTGTTCGGTCTGCGCGCAGACTAAGTCCGGTAACTCTCCTCCTGCCGGCCGTCTCAGGCCGCTTCCTATTCCCTCTCGACCGTGGTCTCACATCGCCTTAGATTTTGTCACCGGACTGCCTTCGTCAGCGGGGAAGACTGTTATTCTTACGGTTGTCGATAGGTTCTCTAAGGCGGCTCATTTCATTCCCCTTGCTAAGCTTCCTTCTGCTAAAGAGACGGCACAAATCATCATCGAGAATGTTTTCAGAATTCATGGCCTTCCGTCAGACGTCGTTTCGGACAGAGGTCCGCAATTCACGTCTCAATTTTGGAGGGAGTTTTGCCGTTTGATTGGGGCTTCCGTCAGTCTCTCTTCCGGCTTTCACCCCCAGTCTAACGGTCAAGCAGAACGGGCCAATCAGACTATTGGTCGCATCTTACGCAGTCTTTCTTTTCGCAACCCTGCGTCTTGGTCAGAACAGCTCCCCTGGGCAGAATACGCCCACAACTCGCTTCCTTCGTCTGCGACCGGGCTATCTCCTTTTCAGAGTAGCCTCGGGTACCAGCCTCCGCTGTTCTCATCTCAGTTCGCCGAGTCCAGCGTCCCCTCCGCTCAGGCTTTTGTCCAACGTTGCGAGCGCACCTGGAAGAGGGTCAGGTCTGCACTTTGCCGTTATAGGACGCAGACTGTGAGGGCTGCTAATAAGCGTAGAACTAAGAGTCCTAGATATTGTCGCGGTCAGAGAGTTTTGCTCTACACTCAGAACCTTCCCCTTAAGACGGCTTCTCGCAAGTTGACCCCGCGGTTCATTGGTCCGTTCCGTATTTCTCGGGTCATTAATCCTGTCGCAGTTCGACTTCTTCTTCCGCGATACCTTCGTCGCGTCCACCCGGTCTTCCATGTCTCCTGCATCAAGCCCGTCCTTCGCGCCCCCGCTCGTCTTCCCCCCCCCCCCCCCATCCTTGTCGAGGGCGCACCCATCTACAGGGTCCGTAGAATTTTGGACATGCGTCCTCGGGGCCGTGGTCACCAGTACCTCGTAGATTGGGAGGGGTACGGTCCTGAGGAGAGGAGTTGGGTTCCCTCTCGGGACGTGCTGGACCGTGCGCTGATCGAGGATTTCCTCCGTTGCCGCCAGGTTTCCTCCTCGAGTGCGCCAGGAGGCGCTCGGTGAGTGGGGGGGGTACTGTCATGTACTGTCATGTTGTGTCTTGTCTCTGTCCTTTCCCTTCACCCTGTCTCCCTCTGCTGGTCGTTGTTAGGTTACCTTTTCTCCCCCTCTTTCCCCCAGCTGTGCCTTGTCTCCTCCTAACCACCTCGTCACCCCTTTTCCCACCTGTTCCCTTTTTCCCTCTGATTAGTCCCCTATATCTCTCTCTGTTTTTGTTCCTGTCCTTGTCGGATTCTTGTTTGTTGTGTTTCATGCCTGAACCAGACTGTCGTCATGTTTGCTGTAACCTTGTCTTGTCCTGTCGGAATCTGCCGGTCCGTCTGAGCCTACCTATGTTTGGTAATTAAAGAAGCTCTGTTTAAGTTAATTCGCTTTTGGGTCCTCATTCACGCACCGTAACACAGACAGTGGTGTAGCTGTCTGCACCACAGCACCAATCAGAAGCTACTGACCCATAACACCACATGGACGTCAATGCAGAAGGGCTGAGGTCTCTGTTACCCTCCACTCACATCAGACAGCACTGACTTTCAGAGACCACCTGTTGGCTATGCATGATCTAGTCAGGTCAGTCAAGCAGCTGTAGGTTGGGGCTCTATGTGTGTTTAGAGCAATGTTTCCCAGAACTCTCCTATAGTAGGATCCACTTACATCTAACATTTAACATTTTAGTCATTCAGCAACTTTAGTGCATTCATCTTCACATAGCTGGGTGAGACAACCACATATCAAATCAAAATCTAATCACCTTTTATTGGTTGAGTAAACATATTTTGCAGATGTTATTAGGGGTGTAGTGAAATGCTTATGTTCCTAGCTCCAGCTGTACAGTACTAGTACACCTGTTTCATCTGGTCAACTCATCATCAACCTCTGGTCAACCCTTCATCATCCTCTGGTCAACCTTTCATCAACCTCTCTGGTCAACCCATCATCAACCTCTCTGGTCAACCCATCATCAACCTCTCTGGTCAACCCATCATCAACCTCTGGTCAACCCTTCATCAACCTCTGGTTAACCCTTCATCAACCTCTGGTCAACCCTTCATCAATCTCTGGTCAACCCTTCATCAACCTCTGGTCAACCCCTCATCAACCTCTGGTCAACCCCTCATCAACCTCTGGTCGACCCCTCATCAACCTCTCTGGTCAACCCATCATCAACCTCTGATCAACCCATCATCAACCTCTGGTCAACTCATCATCAAGTTGGTATTCTGTCAGTTTGTACCATCACAGTCGTAGCAAGATCATGTTCTGTCAAGTCAGTGCTAGTAGGAAAATACTTTTAAATACTTGATTCATTTAAGGTACTATTTGAAGAGGTAGGGTTTCATGTGTTTTCAGAAGATAGCCAGGGACTCTGCTGTCTTAGCTTCAGGCGGAGGCTGGTTCCACCTTTGGGGTGCCAGGAGAGAGAAGAGCATTGACTAGGCTGAGTGGTAGCTGACATCCCCCCCCCCCCCCCCCCCCCCCCCAAGCACACCTAATTCCAACTAATCAAGAACATGATGATTAGTTTCCCAGATGAAACAGGTATGCTAGTACTGGGGTAGATCAGTGGAAGACCACCTGTTGATGGAAGTAGAACGGCTGGGGGACTCAGAGAGCGGTTTGGGGACCACTGGTTTGAGTGTCAGACTGGTATGATTCAGGCCTGCTTGAAGTGGTGACGTTGTGACCATGTGATGGCTGTCATAAAGGGAATGGGTGTAGAGTGGAAAAGAAAGAGTGAAATAAACCACTGCCAAAAAGATGACTCACTTTGCCGAAGAGGAACTTCTTGACCATGCGCAGGATGAGGTAGGCCCAGAAGATGTGCAGGAACAGGAGGACCACCAGCATGACGTTGAAGAAGTAGTAACCAAAGAACGGGGGGTACTGGAGTGTGGGGTACACCCACGTACAGTGGATCAGCCTGGAATGACGTAACCAATACAGACAATGATGCTGATGATGGTAATGCATTTTATTTGCAAGATACTTTTTCACAAACCCGAAGTGCTAAAATATACATTTATATGATACAGACTACTAGATATGATAAGCTCTGTTAAACATTTAAACTTGTACTGGGTGGTGTTCAGTGTGCATGGAGCGTGAGAAAACAACGTGAAGCAGAGGCGGTATAACCAGTAAGAATTCAATAGGATTATTTTTCCTATTTAAAAATGTTTTTGATTTTCATGCCTCCTAAACACAAGCCTTTGTGAAGGAAATGAATGGCTACTCTTTGCTTTATAGGGGTTTTTCATTATTGAAATAAGTAGGTAAATACTATGTAACTATCTGTACAAAAATGATAGCTAAGAAATCTGCTATTCTGTCAATTGGTAAGTAATGTCCATGAGAGAAAGGGGACATTGTTCAGCTTTTCAGCTTTCGTGCTCATTCAATGCCGTCCAATTCAGGAAAGATTAACCAGTTGCGGAAACATTGGGTTGTATTCAACAGGCACCAGACTGAAACAGGAAGGAAAACCTGAGCCTGACCAAACAGAAACATTGGGTCGTATTCAACAGGCACCAGACTGAAACAGGAAGGGGAAACCTGAGCCTGACCAAACAGAAACATTGGGTCGTATTCAATAGGCACCAGACTGAAACAGGAAGAGAAACCTGAGCCTGACCAAACAGAAACATTGGGTCGTATTCAACAGGCACCAGACTGAAACAGGAAGGGGAAACCTGAGCCTGACCAAACAGAAACATTGGGTCGTATTCAATAGGCACCAGACTGAAACAGGAAGGGAAACCTGAGCCTGACCAAACAGAAACATTGGGTCGTATTCAACAGGCACCAGACTGAAACAGGAAGGGTAAACCTGAGCCTGACCAAACAGAAACATTGGGTCGTATTCAATAGGCACCAGACTGAAACAGGAAGGGGAAACCTGAGCCTGACCAAACAGAAACATTGGGTCGTATTCAATAGGCACCAGACTGAAACAGGAAGGGGAAACCTGAGCCTGACCAAACAGAAACATTGGGTCGTATTCAATAGGCACCAGACTGAAACAGGAAGGGGAAACCTGAGCCTGACCAAACAGAAACATTGGGTTGTATTCAACAGGCACCAGACTGAAACAGGAAGGAAAACCTGAGCCTGACCAAACAGAAACATTCGTTTTCATTTTTGGGGCTGACTACAGAGCTGGAAAAATATAGAATTCAAATATGTGGGGGGAAAAAGGAAACGTTTGTTTTCGCTTTCAGTTGCATAACCTTTTTCTACGGTGTGCACTAATGAACACGACCCTGGTTTACTTTCTCTGCAGAGAACAGAACATGATGTTTTGTACTTTTGCAAAGTTCAACGTCTCTTTGTTTGGCCTTTCAGAGTGAAATGAGATGGTTGATTGTTTCTCACAGGAGAGGTAGACAGAACATAATTCAATAAATATTGGCTTCTGTATCACTGAGCGCTCATGAGACAAAGACTTTCCCTGACAATCACTCCTCCTGTGTGCCAACTGGTGAACATACAATAGAGAGAGAGAGACACACACACACACACACGCGCACACACACACGCACACACACACACGCACACACACACACGCGCGCACGCTCACACACACACACAGCTAGGGTTCGTCAGTAGCCTTACCAGAATGGGAAGATGATCAGTCGGGTTACCATGAACACAATGGCAAACACCACAAAGAGACTGTTGCAGGTTCTCTCCCATTTGGCATAGTTAAACAACTTGGCAGACTGGGGAAGGAGAGAGAAGAGAAAAAACACACAGTGAGTCTCCCCTCTACCAGAAACACACGGCACAGCTCACTCTATGGGGGTGTTCTATATGCACCTGTTTCTCTTCAGTGCACTACTGTTAACATGAGCCCTATATTTACCAGTGGGCCACTTGGGACGTAACTGTTGCTCTGGATAAAAGTGTCTGCCACTCTTGGCCTCCCGAGTGGCTCAGTGGTCTAAGGCACGGCATCGCAGTGCTAGCTGTGCCACCAGAGATTTTGGGTTCGGGTCCAGGCTCTGTCGCAGCCGGCCGCGAACCGGGAGACCCATGGGTCGGCGCACAATTGGCCCAGCGTCGTACGGGTTAGGGGAGAACTAGAGTGCCAATTGGGATGAAGGCATAGTTAGAGGGGAGACCAGAGGCACTAGCAACTCCTGTGGCGGGCTGGGCGCAGCGCACGCTGACACGGTGGCCAGGTGTACAGTGTTCCTCCGACACATTGGTGCGGCTGGCTTCCGGGTGAATGTTCATTGTGTCAAGAAGCAGTGCGGCTTGGTTGGGTTGTGTTTAGGTGGACGCATGGCTCTCGACCTTCACCTCTCCCGAGTCCATACGGGAGTTTCAGTGATGAGACAAGACTTTATCTACCAATTGGATACCACAAAATTCGTGAGATAAAGGGGTAAAATAAAAATATATGAATAAAAAAGTGTCTGCCACACACACACAGAACACACCACACACTACACACCACACATAACACACCACACAGAACACACCACACACTACACACCACACATAACACACCACACAGAACACACCACACACTACACACCACACATAACACACCACACAGAACACACCACACACTACACACCACACATAACACACCACACAGAACACACCACACACCACACACCACACATAACACACCACACAGAACACACCACACACTACACACCACACACAGAACACACCACACACTACACACCACACATAACACACCACACAGAACACACCACACACTACACACCACACATAACACACCACACAGAACACACCACACACTACACACCACACATAACACACCACACAGAACACACCACACACTACACACCACACACTACACACCACAC